>NW_019102814.1:20000-172043 GCF_001856785.1 Myzus persicae | reverse complement strand
TACACTATTGTATACGCATGTCGCATCCATATAAAGTGAAATCACTCATTTCACGAATCGGATGTCCAGATAGTGAAATATTCATCTAGATGGTGAACTTTCCTAAAAATATATTATATGGACATCCATTTCATGAAACGGACAAAACCTATTTTGTATACTTTGTTTTCTTTTTTATACAAAATATATTGCTCTTTCCAAAATTTTATCGATTTAGTTTTAGTAGTTGGTAGGCTTGAAATAACTGTGCAAAATGAAGTTCTGTAGTACTAAATGGTATGGTCCAAAAATCAACCGCTGGCGAATAGAGCCAAAAACGATAACACGCCCTTGTAAAGTTGTTGTTGCTGTATTAAACGATAATTGTATGTTACTACTAAAGTATTAACTGCAATACTGCATTGTACTAAGTTATTTCAAGTTCATCAACCTAAAGTACCCTGTTAAATTTAATTCAATGAAATATTGGAAAGAGCAAAGAGCAATACATTTTTTATAAATAATTTGTATTATTACAATTGCACAAAGCATAAACGCTGTAATATTATATCTAGGTATTGTGCGTTTCGTGAAATGGATGTCTATCTACCGTAAAGTATTTTCTTCAAACTTCTCTAACTTGATATCCAGTTCATAAAAGGAGCGATTTCCCTATGCGGACGCGACATATGTATTGTATAAACCTAAACTATATTTAATTATAACACAATCATGGAAAAACTTTATTTGCTTCTGAACTATGATAACATTTAAGAACTATAAAATAATACGGGTTCACTGAATTATTATAACACAGAATAAATAAATCAAAATAGACACTGATATTATAATTAGAGTATAGAAAATACATAGCCTAAGTCGATAGGTACGCTCAAATACTTGTTCACCGAGCCACAGCCCCGAATTCACTTTCCTTGCAAACACGATAGTGAAAAAATAAAAACTATATTATGCATATACCGATATAGGTATTACAAGTTTTATTTTTTTGTCTCGGAAATTTGGTTTTTTATTTACTACTGAAGTAGCCTTTTTTTCCCCTTCCAAGAAATCGTTTTTCTATATCATTGTAGAAGTAGTACGAGAGGCATGTTTGGGGGGGGGGGGTAACCCATTATATTGTTGTAATTTTTAAAATGATATAACATATATAAATATATTTGGGTAAAAGTATAGGTATTACAAATTTATTTTTAAGAATGAAATATATTTTCTTTAATTTCATTAAAATGTACGATACTACATCAAATTCTAGAATTAGGGTTAAAATTCTGGAGGCTACAGCTCTCACCAAAGCTGTTAACTTAAAACAACTATTGGTGGTACACACACCTATACAGTGAGAAGTACTTTTTGCATGTAACATTAAGAGAATTTTATTATTTATGAGAAAATTAAGTCAATTATAGAAATAGTGTACACAATTTCTATACACTATACAGACACTACTATTATTTATTACCTGCAGTTTTTTGACATTAACTAATAATATGAATGGATTTAAATGCAATATGAGTACAAAAAATCTTTTTCTTACCTACCTGGTCAACTATTTTTTTTCAAAGGCTCATATCATATTATAGTAAATCATCATAGTAATTAATGACTGATATTATGAGCAGCCCGATTAATCGGTTGTTGGTATAATAAGTCATGGTTATTTTTATAATTTTTAGGAAATCTTAAATTGTATACACTATGTCACTATACTACTGTAGTACTATAAATATCTATACCTATTAGTGATACCTAACTGGGAAATTATTGTCACAAATCACAATGATAATGAATATTTAAGAGTTGGAATACATATAGGCACATGATCATGGGCGTGTAATATATAAGGTGTGTTTACATTTATGTAATTGGTGAGTGACGAGTGTGATTATTGTAAGATGGAACATAATATTACATAATATATCATAAACCTATCAGTTATGTATTTTCAAGTATGAATTCTTATTTGTCAGATGGATAGACGAGGACTCTAAAATTCAAGTAGGTACCTTTTTAAAAACCCTAAAACGGGTGGGAACTGTTTAGCACAATATTACTACCCGGTTCCGTATTGTTTATTCGCCAAATACACTTACATTTCATATAGGTACCTATAATAATTTATAATACACAAACATTTACAAAGATTTGTATTCGGGCAAAGGATGTACACTAGACAAAAATTGGTGAGAGACTTAGGGCCCCCCCCCAAAAAAATAAGATTTAAAATGTCAAGCATCGTTTTATGGTAATTAAAATGTTGGGTCTCAGCACATACGATTTATCGGCCTGACATACAAGCAGTTATAAACTTATAACTGTGTATGTATTATGTATAGGTACTTCTTTGTTCTTACTTATTTTGATTTCATATTTAAAGAGCTCCGCTACTACCGTAAATTTTAGTTCAAAAGATCCAAAGTTTTGAAAAGTTAAAGTTAGTTTACGTTGTCTGATTTGAATTCTAAACAATATTTGAATTTATCAGAAACATGTCTAAGAATCATTCAGACTTCGGAACACTTTGAAAAAAAATTAAAACATTATTCAATTTTGAGCTGTAATCAAAAACTTGAAATTATAAATATTATCAAACCATAATAATTGTAACTAAAAATCAAAAATCTTTACTCTTACTTACTATATCTTTTGACATATTGTTGTTGAATTCATATTTTTATCAGAATTCAAATAAAACAACGTTAACTAACACACAATATTTTGTCAAAACAATAAGTAAGTTGCCCTAAATTCGTATATTGAATTGTATATTGTTATGGAGTTAGGTATTGACGTATGCATGTAAGCACGAGCGTGGCATTCAACGGTACTCGGTAGTAACTAGTAGTGCGTCGGTACCCATATGAACTCCACTCACCCCTAAGTGGCTATCACGCACTAGGCGATTAATGACAGCATTTATACGCATTTTATTTTGCGAGATTAATCTCCACGTTTCTGAAGATATATTTATGCCCGCGATTAATCGCCTGGTGCGCGTAAGCCACTTAATATAATCATTCACGAGTTAACGACTCGTCATAGATCCCAGGAGGCCATGACGAGATTAGAAATTGCCTAACAATTGCCCCTCAAATAAAAGCCATAGCGAAGCCCATTAAAATATCTAATTCCCAGTAAATCAATATAATATACTACATTACCAACAAATACCTACTATAATATAAATAGATACTAGATATACTAGATTATTATTACTTCGTCAACAAGTGACGGTAAATTATTTTATATTAATTTTATAAATCATAATTAATATTTATAAGTTATTAAATAAATGCCAGTAACTATTAAAAAATAGGTAAATAAACAATAAAAAAAAAAATTCCAAAACAGAGATTAGTTTTATGAATGGGAAAATGCTATCCCTAATACCTATCATTGGTTGTTTTGAAATAAATACTTATGTTCTTTTTTATTTAGAACAATCTTGTGGCATTCTTCAACATGTTTTCTCAATAATCTCGTGAATAATTGTCCAAACTTACTGTCTGGACCTTACTCCCCCCCCCCCAGACTAAAAAAAAAAATATTTTGTGATTTCATGAATTTCGTACAAATTTCAACTTTTATAACACTTATAAAAAATGATAATGATTTGTGACTGTATTTTAGATCATTTAACATGAATATTATTTGATTATGTTTTTGCTACAAGATACACTTCATTTACTTTCTACCGGATGTCAACTTGGTATGGATGGAAATATTTTTTTATTTTATAAATGTTGTGCAGCGGTTTTAAATAATAACTAATTAGAACGGTTCTAAGTGTTCTCTTGGCCCTTTTATTCATCTAAAGATACGATGGATAAAGCAAGTTTACTAAATATAATATCTCCATGTAAATCATGTACAACACGTCATGTTTTATGAATGAATAATTAATACATAACTGATTTAACTTATGACAACATTTTAAACGATTTGTATTAAATTATTCTTTATTTTACATCTTTACCTATGCTTATTGCATAGATATTTTTAACACTTTTTTTTTACAATTAAATTTCAAAAACATATCCATGATTCAATGTATTTCATACATACGTTTTTTGGCTTTTTTTTCGTGAAATCGAGAAAATATCAAGTCATATTTAATTATGGTACATGAAAAATGTATTTCTCATCTTTTATTACTATTTCAAGCTTTTAGTCACGATATATTATAATATATAAATAATTTTATATTATAGACAATATATGGTTTCCTAAACTAATATAACGTCAATAACTGGTCACATATATTATTATATTTATATATAAATATATATATACAGATCTACTCTCGATATTATTCGGACATAGACATTAGACACATAGTAGTCTGGTACAGTAGACAATAAAGTTATGGTATAATATATATTGCATAAATGCATAATAATAGTCGGTGTGGTCATTATTCAAATATTAATTATTAATAAATGATTAATTAATAATTACAAAATTTAAATTTAAAATTGATAAACTTATCCAAGAAAAAGAATGGGAAGATCATAGTTATAATAATGCAACAGCGACCAACTTTTAACTGTATTATTTATTATGCATGTGGTTACATAACAAGAAAAATCTCCAAAGGCGCAACTTGTACTGTTTGTTTAGATGTATCAAATTCAACACAAACAATTGTCGACATTTCAGAGGCTGAATTGATAAACATAAAATCGAAAGGAGGGCTGGTACAAATCTTCATATTTTTTTTAAATTGAAGATTCTTTTTCAGCTCATTGTGGTGAGAAAAATGTGTTTGATTTAGTGGTTGAAGACACTTGTAGTTTGTCAAACCATTTCCTTGTTCTGCACATTGCAAATATATTTTAACAGCCATTGTTACAAATTATATAATTATGAGAACGCGCCATCACGTAATTACTAAAACTGACCGTTTAACAAACAGTGATACTAAATACTGATCAAGTGAGCACAGCGCAATCATAAGAAAAAAACTTTTTTCATATTTCGCCAATACGCCATTTTTTATTGGACAGGTAGTTATACATTCCGGACGTCAGAAAAGAGATACGGACGTCAGACTTACGAATTCGAAAACATTTTGACACTACTGAGTCCTAACTGCAAGCACTGAACGAAAACGAAACTGTGGCTGTACGCGTTTCTTCCAAAGAAATTGACACTATCATCAGCTGTCTGGCTCGTTCTCTAACCTGTACAATATTTTAAACCGTGTGCACGAGCGCATGAATCGCGGGAAGAAATTTTCTGATAACAGCGATTGTTGTTGCATATCTGGTAGTGATAGGGCAGCATCGCATTCCGCCGGTCAGTGCGTATAATTTCCACATGGCACGTACAATTCGTTTCGGCGTTTTCGGTTTTTGTGCACATTATCATCATTTTATCGGCAGGTCGCAAGTGCCTTCCACTTGCTACCTACGGTCGCACGAAAATTCGTAAAATACCTGCCAAACCGATTTTGAACGGGCCATGGCCGTGAATTTGGTACATTTCAACACTCGTCTGTTATCCCTGTGAAGACCCTTTACCATTTCGCTGCTTACGTAAGTGATTATGAGCTTGTGACTGCATGAGTATTTTGACGAATACGACGCTCGTTTCCGTTTTTGACCGAAATTAGCGTTTTTGTTATTTTGTACTGAATTATAATAATTATTACAATAGAGACAAAATGGATGCACCGATCTCATGCTTAATGCTTTGAGTAATTTTTTGAGATATTGAGTTGAAATTTTCAAATAGATACAACCTTATAGGTAGTGTATTGGTTTATTAATTAGTTTTACATTTTTTAGATTTAAGATTTGTACAATCAATAAAAAGATCTTATTATTTTATAATTACTTGTTTATCGTTCAGTCCACTATTTGAAAATCAATTGCATACAAATTTATGTTAGACATTTCTCTCTTAAATCTTAAAGTTTAATTAAAAAGTTACTTTTAATTACAATGTTGAGAACATCTAGGTTAGTACGTTTTAATGAACATGACATCAGAATTTGTTTTATGCTACAACCAGTGCCAAGCTAACTATCATTGAAGTCCTTATATTTATTATAAATCTGTAAATGATGCCACATTTATTTTGTTTTGTTAGTAGACAATTCCGTAGTAACAATGAGAAGACGACAGATTCAAATTATTTTATTTTATATGTAATATATTTTGGTAAGTGTTAATAACATTCCTTAAATTAAAATTAGTAGATAAAAACTTCAAGAACTCCAAAATAGTACTGATAATATTAAGTAATTAATCAACCTTTATTTGCATACCGAATGTTTTGATGACCAACGAGTTGGACATACGTTTTTAGAAGTGTAGGGTTATCATTGTAGATTTTATCCAACATCATGAAATGTGTAAGAAAAATATGTTACATTTTTATAAATAAATTACAAAAAAATATTAACTTACCCTAATTTTTTTTTTTTAATATCTTTTACTGCTGCACAGCTATTATTAATTACAGTTAAACAAAACGATTTCTTGAAGATTATATTAAATATCCCTAAGATCATAATTGATTGACCATTGTCACACATTTATTATGTTTTAACATTATATTTTATTGATTTAATTATTCAATATACTTATTTTATACTAGTGTGAATAAATTCATACCTAACAATTATTTGTTTTAATAAAAAATATTGTTTGAAAATTGTCTTAAAAGAATAATCAGTATTATTAAATACCTATGGAAAAAAATTATTAATAATAAAGCTTTATTTTAAGTAATTGAGAAATTATTTCTAAAATTTTTATCGAAATGGCTAATGTTCACTTTCATTACATTATTGATACAACATAATTAATGTATGTTCTTAATTTTTTATAATCTCAAACTAAAAAAATGGTGGAAATTTATAATTGATAAAAAAGCTATTTTATAATAACTTTTATTAAATCACAAATAAATATTATTGAAGCTAGCTGATGGTGATTGTTATCTAAATTTGATAGCTGTTACTCCTAAAAATTGAAATAATACCGCTTAATTATTTAAATAACAAACTATCATTGAAATATTTTGAATAAAATTATTAAACTTATACTCTACTGGCATTGATAAGATATGTTCCCAACCAAATATTTTTTTAGTATTAAATGTGGGTTTTTGAGTCATATGTTTCAATTACTTCTTTTGCGCTTTTATTGTCTTCTCAATCCATAATGAAATAGCTGTTAAATAAGTAATTAAGAGATAATATGGCCAAGTAAATATTATTAGAATACTCCAGTGGTTCTCAACCGGTGTGCCACGGCACACTACTATGCCGCGAGATCGACTAGATGTGCCGTGAGAAATGTCATACATATTTAGGTGCATGGCGATAACCTAATGTCTTCGCCGAAGTTGCCAAATATGTTGTGGTTGTCAAGTGCGTGAGTGTACCGTGAAAACTTGTGATGTATCATAGTATGCCGTGAACCAAAAAAGGTTGAGAACCACTAGAATACTCGATTGATAGAAAACAGTGATAAGTATGTGTTATAAGTATAGTTGTCTATTCAGACTATATAATTTCAAATTTTTGTGATTATTATCTTATTTCTACACAAATAATAATCAGTTAATCATTATAAGTTCATTTGATGGTATCCTCTTGAAAAAAAGCAAACTTAATTATATTCATTGCTAAATATCGAATTAACTAAAAGTAATGTTATTGGATAGTACTTAATGCACTGAAACAAACAATAAAAAATATATATGTACAATTGTTGAAAATGTCGTTCATCGATCTATATTGAAAAACTCAATACTCTTCAAAATATTTTCACGATTTCACTGTTTTTGTACTTTGTTTACTAATTCAACCTAAAATAATTTAATAATATGAGACAAGAACTAAAGATAACCATTTTTTTTTCAAAAATGGTGATACTAAAATAAATATTTAAAAATGTGATTATTATTAATTGTCTCTTAAATAACTATGTTAATGTAATAAATATTTGAAATTTAAATATAACTTAAAATATTGTCTACTTTTAATACCAAAATTAGAAACATAATATATTTATAAATATATATATTTTTTTTTACAGGTATTTCATTTATTTACCATGGAACAACCAGATTTAAAGTATTTAAAGATGGTTATACGGAGTCTTTTAACTAGCTCTCCAGGTAGAGTGACAATTTCACAAATATTAAATGAATACTCAAATTATGAAGGTTGTAATTTACCATATAAGCACTTGGGGTTCAATACTGTTTTTGAGTTGCTGGAAAATATGAATGATGTTTTAAAGGTAAGTTGAATGTTTCTTTTAACAAGTGTAATTGGGGTTTTCTAATATTTTTCTACGGTCGATGAATTAAATAAATTAAAATTTTTTTATTACACAATTTTTATATGATCATCATGGCCTATTGCAGTGACCTGCTTTTAAGAGTTATTGTTGAGGATGGTATCTTTACTCACTTAAATTGTCTAGAAAAAAATATTATTATTTTATTTTTTCATTTTTTTAAGGCTACTGTTTTTACTAGTACAATTATTTTTCAGTTAACATTGTACTTCAGATTCTGAGCGAAGGAATGAATATATTGATTTTACAATGATGTGTGTTCTTATATTTATTATTTTTATTTTTGCGTGTCTGTCATCACGGTTTTGAGTGGTAATATTCATCAGAATGTATCTAGATGTTTCTCCTTAAAACATGGCCTACAGAATTTCCCTCAAGTCAATGACTTCTAATTGTCTTGTGAGAGTGGGAAAGGGATAACAATTTCAGGTGCTAGGGGCACCAAATTATTAATACAGTACTTATAGATGGTTATAGTGGTTAACCTACTTATTATACAGTTTAATAGAATATTTGATTGAATATTGAATAAAATTATTTATGTACTATTTATAATTAACATTTTTTTTATTTTAGGTTCCGTCAAACCCAAATATGAATTCTCTGATTACACTAATTGTTGATGAAAAAACTTCACACCTTAGAGAACTTGTTGTAAATCAAAAATCTAAAAAACAGCGTCCTAGAAGAAATTATTCCTCTGGAAGAAGTGGTAATAATCACTTGTTGAAGTCTTCCAATTTTAAATCTCATGATTACAATCACAATAATCATAGACCAGATTATAGCACGTCTAGATACAAAAATTGCTCCCCTAGCTATGATTACAGTGCTCGTGGATATGAATATAGTAATAGGAATGGTAACAGTGCTCGTGGATATGATCATGTTAAAACCAAATCTTATACAAAACCTATTGGTATTGTTACACCAAATCTCAGAAGTTTTATCGAAAATCTGTGTAATACCTCCGGTTCAGAAGTAAGTTTTATCGTTACAACATTGACCATTATTTTTTTATAATTACATATTTTCTAATTGGTTTTTAGATGATAACTATTAATAAATTAAAGAATTGTTTAATAAATCATCCAGATTATAATAAATTGGGTACAACTAATATCGAAGAATCTATAAATATGTTAAAATTTTTTATCTACATTGATAAAGGAGGTGTACACCTTAAAGGTAATAATATAAATAATAATATATTTATTTTATATTTTAAATGTACTTACTATTTATTTTATATTTAAATTTAAGATTCTCCATTAGAAATATTTCGGTCTAAGACATCTGATAAAAGGAAGTACACAATACCGACATCTGCAAGTTACCTAAGTAGTATTGTTGATGATAATGAAGAATTGTTGTATAGTGAGATCAATAATGATGACTATGATTATGAGATGGATTATTCAAGTTTAGAAAACCTTAAAGTACATGGTAGGTTTACTTTGTATATTTATTATGCATATTAATATTTAATACATTTATGGCTACTAGTTTGAATCTTCTTTGTGTGCAGTTAAACTTTTTGTTTCAATGCAGAAACTATCAAAATAATACGAAACTTGTTATATTAGATATACATTTTTCACAATTTCAATAAAATAGCATATATTTTGATTAATTATTATAAGCTATAACAGTGTATGTGGTGTTTTATATCTTAAAATTTTAATCAAAAAATAAAGCATATAATAATATCATTACTATATAGCTTAGCCACTGTAAAATGTAAATCCATATAGTGCATTGCAAATTTAAATCAATGTTGCTAATTAATTGCTTTTGAACCTTGCCATGTGTAAGCCCTATGACTTATGGCTGTGTTTAAGCTAATGAAGACAAGTATAGAATTTTAAATTACAACTACACTTGATCACTGAGAAACTGGTTTCATTAATGTCATCTTAATATACTTCAATGTGAATGTGTGTGAAGTTGGCCCCTCGACTTTGTCTGATCGTTTCAAAATATATGCCAATATTTTGCAAATTAATTGCAAATAATTGCAAATTAGTTTTTAGAATCTGGAAACTGATATTTTATTTTTGGCGAATTTTACAAGTTTTTTAGCCAGCCCCCTGACTTGGTCTAATCGTTTCGTAAATTTTACAAGTTTTTTGCTACCGAATGACTCCGGCGTTATAGAATACTTATGAAAAATTGTTTTAAATATATATATTTTTTGTAATTGCGCAACTACTTGTTATGCATTGGTATGTAGATCATTTATATAGTTTACCTTTTAGTTGTATATTTAAAAAATATTTATTTATGCCACACTCTTTTATTTCCTATCAACAATAAGATATTTTTTACTATTAGATATTATTTGGCGATATTCATTACTTATTAGGCCTTTGAATGATCTTCATACTTTTTATGGTACTACTCGCGTGTAGTTTTGTTGTTACTTAGTTGAGAATTATTATTTTTTTTTATATATACCTATCTTATAGGTAGGTACTTAGAAAATAATAATAATTTCCCAATTAATTATACCTTTTCATTGTTAATATTTTGTATTAAATTTTCGCATGTTAGGTGTTTCTGTATAAAAGTCTTGTATTCAACATGCATTGGATGATAATGTATAATATACAATAATACAATATGTGCAATTAATTTTGCAAAATATTGGCATAGATTTCAAAACGATCAGACTAAGTCGGGGGGCAACTTCACGCACATTCAATGTGAATGCATGCGCGTCCTTCAGCGTAGGAGAAAATATGACAACACATATAGAATTAGCATTGTCTAGTATAATATAATTTAAACTATGCAATGTGTTATAATAGAAAATGAACAAAAAGTAAGCCAGACATCAACCAGGACTGCACATCATGATAACACAATCTTGTCGAGTAGTAGTAATTCTCCTCAACATTCTGATAGTTGGCAGAAGTTGCGCACCTATAATTCATCCTCACAACCAAATGGACAAAATCGGTTAGATCCTCAAAACATGGTCAATATGTTCAAAACAGGTCATATCATGATATTCAGTATATTAAAACTTAATTTATTTAGTTTTTAATCATTATTTTTTATTAATATTGAGTATAATATTAATGTTTGAGTAATAGTTAGTAAAAATTCAGGTTTAGAACATAGTACTCTGTATTTACTTCTGTAAAAATGCACAGACTTATCAAAATTTTATGATTTGTTTTTTACTATAAAGTGAGAGGGAATGAAAACAATGAGTGATCGTATTCATTTTTTATTTTAGACTTTCATCACTTTTTAGATTTAGAGTAGTAGTGAAAACAAATATGTATGCAATATATTTTATACTTATTATTTATACTTTTTTTTTTTATTTTTTCATTTTTATAAGTACTAAAAGTGTTTTGACTTAGTTTTGTGATTTTATTTTCTTAGACCTCCCTAGAGTCTGGGTTTTTTAAACTTGAGCAATAAATTATATTTAATATTAATTATTATCACTTACAAACATAGATAATAAGGATTATTATGTGTACAATATAGTTCACAACTCCCATCTTAATTTACAAAACTGATTATATTGTTATAGTTGTTTATTTCGTAATTTGTTGTTGTTAAATGTTAAATTTTAAAATATCTTTTATGTTAAATATTAAATTTTAAAATATAAAACTAACTAATAGAATTTATTTACAGAAAATGTTAGTATAAACATTTGATGAAGATTTAAATACTTATAATAGAAATTTAATTACAAGATATAACAACTTTTAAAATAAAGTACAACTATTAATCTAATGAAATTAACCACATTTTTAAATATGAAGATAATCATTAAATGTCATGCTGTTGGTTCTCAATGGGGAAAAAATATCGAAAAATATATAAAATTTTGTTTTGATTTAAGAGTTCTTAATAATAAATTGAATTGTGCACAATTAAAATTATATTTTTAAGGCTTATATTTGTTATTTATGTGTAGATTTGAATGGTTCAAAGTCGAAAAGTAGTGATACAGTTTCAGCTCAAAATATTGATAAAAATACATTCATATCATCAACTAAACCTATTCATAATAAAGTAAGATTATTATTATTATTTAATTATTGCTTGTTAATTGTATTTGTAGTTAATTTGCTTAATATGTAGTTAATAATAAAGTTTAATTAGCGGTAAAGTTAGTTAAGTAATTTAGCGGGTTCATTAATGTATGATTAATAAGTATATCTAATTAATTAAATTGTGAAATCATAATACAATTATTTAAGTTAAACTTCTTTGCAGAAGGTATAAAATGATCGAGAGAGGATATTAGTGCATAGTTGCTTTTGCATGTTACCTACCTAATTTCAGCAGTTACAATTTAGTTTTTAGGATCGCTTCAATAAAAGAAAATGCCCGTGTGAATTGGTGTAATTTTGTTTCTCCTGGTTTTCTCTTATCGTTTACTTCTGTTTTCCCGTTTGACTTCGTTGGATGACTTCTGGCATCATGTATTTCTTGTATCTTATTTTATACTATGTTTATGTTTATGTACATCCATCTCTTTTACTTATGATATAATTAATTACAGATTGTAAATTGTCTTAATAATAATAATTAAAAAAAACGTTGTCAGGTAATTGTTGGGTAATCCAATGTTTTAGATTTGGTTTATCACTAGACATAATTGTCATGGGGTTTTGCCTAAATTCATCTTGTATTTATTTTTTTAAGCATGAATTATTTCAATTATTATTATATTGCTGATGTATCAGTTAGGTATTATTATAACAATAAAATTCTGTTATAATGTAGGTAGTTTTAGTTACATTTTATACTAAATTTTTGAAAATAAAAACCACCAAGCCACAGCTATATTAACACAGATAATGGTAAATAACCATATTTTACTATCGCTGAATGTTTGAATCAATGCTATTTATTTGCAAGTGATTTATTGTTACAACAATTGGTATTTATTTATTCTGGTTTGAATTATTTTAACAAATTCTGGGAAAATATAGTCTAAAATGTGATTTTTATAATTATAGTCTATTAGTTATATTATAACTATATATTCTAATTCTTGATGTATAATTGAGTTTTAGATTATATTTAAATCTGATTTATAATAAGAAATCATTTTATTTTAAGAAGTAAATCAATGTCTTTAAATAAATGTAATTTATAAACTTTAAAGAAAACATTTGTTAATAGTTATGTGCTCTATATCAATTTTTTAGATTGTATCAAAAATAGAACATAAAGAAAATTGTGATATAAAAAGTAAGTACCCAGCAATTGTTACTTTTATTATTTTATTATTTACAGTTTTCTAAAGATATACTTGTATTTGTATATCTTAAACTCATTAAATATGTTCATGATGGATCCAACATGATCAGTGATAATTTATATTTTACCATTTTGTTCAATACCATATGAAAATTATTCTATAAAAACAGATTTTTTAATAATACGCAGTAGGATTATTATTGTATATCCAACTGAAATTAATATAATTTTCAACTTTTTATTAATTAGACACTCCAGATTCTTCCAAAACTCAAAAGGATGAATATAAAAAAGCCATTGTTGCTATTATAGCCGAATCTGATCAACCAATTACTGTAAATAATGTATTGAACAAATTTAAAAAAAAACATGGTTACAACTTTCCATTCCAAGAATTTTCATGTGTAACGTACATGGACTTTTTTCGCCTGTACCCAGATATGTTTAAAGTAATTAATTTATCAATTTCAGAATATTATTTAATACTATTAAATAAAATTTCCTTTTTTTTAGTTGGAAAATCAATGCTCTACAAACAGTGTTGTAAGTCTACAAAAACAAATAATATGTAAACGAAAAGAAACTGTTAGAAAATACTTAAGTAAAGCATGTAAGTCATAAAAAATAATAATTTTGTAGTTAAATTATGTACCTACTTATTTCCTGTTTATTGTGATAACTAAAATGTTGATTGTGTGATGGGCTTAAATTGCATTACATTATATTTTCAATGATTTCTATAGTACAAAATATAATAATAAATCAATAGAATTATTGGTATTTTTTAGAACATAGTTAAAAAGTTGTTTTAGATGTATTTCAATACTTATGTGTGAGTTTTGTACAAATGGGTTAACTTAATATTAATAAATTACAATTAACAATGTGTTGTTTAACTAGTATCAGTTTTTTTCCTTATTAAGTTTGTTACAACCAATTAAGTACAGAATATCTATTATAGGAAACTTATTTTTTATTACTGTTCATTTAATTAATCAAACCTACTAAAAAAGTTATGTTAAATATTTAACGTTTATTTATTATTTACATTTTAAGCCATATTTAACAATGTTGCTGTTGTCAATTCAGAAAATTATATTTTGGATCAAAGTAAGATTATATCTGAACTTTTATCAGATGACGATCAGAAAATTAAAGATACTGCAATAGATAATTCATGCCAACCACAGTAAGTATAACATTGTTTACAATTTCTTAAGATGGATACATTATTTTCAAATTTTTTATGATAAAATATTCAAATGTATTGAAAGCTAACTGAATATTCTAATAGTATTTATTATATTGTAATTTTTTATGGAATTTGTAGTATTTTAAACTCGTAAGACTTTAATGTAATACAGGGGTCTACAACCTGCAGTTTTGTTTTTATTATGCACAAGGTCACAATTTTTTCTAAAATCTATGGTCCTAATACTTAAAAGAGTGAAAATCCCCAATTTATTTTTCAAAATTTTAAAAACTTTTTCAAATGTCTTTGAAAAGCAAATTAAATTTGGTATTAAAAGTATATTTAGTATATTATGACTTTTGAGTTATGTTAATTAACTTTATTTAAGGTTTGTTTTTTATAGTACAACTATAATTGTACATATTATTTTTTAATTCTTATCAAAAGTCTACAGTAACTCACTATAAATAAATTCACAAATATTATATTTACTTTCTTAGTAGGTACATTGTTCATGAATTATATGGCTATAACCTTGAAATAATATATCTTTATTGTTGTATATTTCTCTCAAAATGATGACACTAGAATCCAATCTATCTTCTAAAATATGGTTTCAATGAAATTGTTCTATTCTGATTTTTTTTTTTTTACTTTTTAGTTGTGAAAACTCAATAAATTCATATGAAATATACGATGCTGACACGATATTGGATACAATGAAAGTAAAAATGCGTCAGATTTTAAGTAAATACAAAGATGGCATATTATGTAACGATTTTATGAATGTTTATGGTGTAAGTATTCGCTTAGGTAATTTTTTCTTTCTATTTACTCATATGGCATGTAATTAACAATAAGAAGCAGAAGACAATTTTGTGATTTTCATTTGTTGTAAATAGAGCTAGGATTTTAATGACCTAAAAAATACACAATAATACAAAAAAGACCTAAACACTCTAAAAAAATCAATGTTTTTTTTTTTGTTGAAAACTTATCTAAAAACATTAATTATGAGTAACCAATAATACAATTTTACAATACTTATTTTTTTACTCGTACTTTATTTGTATCCGTGTAATTAATTATTTATCTCAATGTATTTTTGTGCTCTCAATAACAAAAAAAAATTCTCATAACCTTTAACTGTTAAATAACATAATATTAATTGACATTTTGTACCTATGATTTTGTTACTTATTTTTTCTACACATTATTATGTACTCTGTGCACTTGGGCTCTTATAATTTAAATTAAAATAAAATCTCCTTTTTTGTGTATTGGACATAACATTGACACTTGCCAAATGGTTTTGGTATTATTTCTTCTCTCCATATTTTACTTATCAGTGTCTTTAAGTTTATCATTGGAGTACTTCTAACTTTATTTAGCAGTTCTGATACTAGTAAATAGTTCTAACTAAATATTTCATATAAACTTATATTGTTAGCTAAGACTTAATTTATATACCTAAATGTGTATTTAATTATAATTGTTTCGTTTTTAAAATAACTAATATATTTAACCATTCAATGATTAATCTTTTGGCAAATTATTTTATAGAGCGCGTATAACAGTCATTTCAATTTTTCTGAGTATGGATTCAGCAGCATGCGGGATATGGCATACAAGTTACCATCTGTATTTTATGTTAAAGTAACTGAAGATAACAATGAATGTATTTTATTTGAAGCTCATAGACGAAGTGAATTAGAAAATAACTCAGATGGTAAGTAACGGTGAATGTGTTAGTGTCATACAATCAAAATTTCTTAGTTCAATAAAAAAGAAAACTGGTTACTAATAATCAATGTTGGAATACTCCGACGTATTTATTCATCATACTCTATATATTAATGTACATCTATTTTATATCAAACATTTAGTGGTACACTAACAATAGTTATATTTTATATGGTTTCAATTTAGCAGCCATTTTAAGTCCAACAGGTGTCATAGAAATGTATTAGACTCCTTACATGTTGAGTAGGTACACACTATTCCTACTGCTAATCAATGTATTCATAAATCCAAGGAATGAGACTTAAGTTAAAATTTTTCTGAAATAAATATTTTCATTAACCTTGCTACTTGCAAGTGTCAACTACTGTTAGATTTAAAAAAAGATTTAAACTGAGGTTGGGTCCTTTAAACTCATATTGCTTGCTTTAATCTTGATTTTTCCTATGAATTGAATTTTTCATTTTAGTCCATTAGGTTCACTTAACTTCAAAAAATACATCAAACATTTCTGTATTAATGGAGTCTTATTAAGTGATATTAATATCACCATCATTTGAACAATATCTTTTATTACATCTGTTGTAACTTGCTGTGATGATTTAAACAGAAAACATACCAGCTAACATAATTTCCTGTAATATTCCCTCACTAACACTTTCTGCTAAAGTTTTTAACATAGAATTTTGAAAATGTTTTGACATTATTGTTAATCTTCTTTTTTCATAAGAATTATTGAGGCATTTAGATGCTAGATGATCAGATAATATTGAATGATTATTATATACAAATTTAGTAAAGCCTAAAATATTTCTTTTATTAGATGATGTGTTCGTCAAAAAAATTTAATGACCATGGGAATATCTCATTTTAACAAATACAATATAATACCCATAAGAATATTTACTATTTCTTGGTTTTCTGATAATTGAGAATTTTCTGATCTGATGGGAGATACATCAACTTTATTCCTACAAGCATTCATTGCCGTGTTAATTTCTGATTACATTTTGTTAAAATCTATTTTTTTCATTTATTACTTTTGAAAAAAATGCAATTCAATTGTATGTCCATTGAATCTATATTGGTATTTGGCTTTTGACTATTCTTATTTTATTTCTATCACTGTTCTACATAACTCATCTTATGTTATTATATTTATTATACAAAGTACACTCTCAAAAATAGTATAAAATAATTATTTATTTGTATCTTACCAATTAATCTACCAACCAACAAACCCATCCACTAGAATTATTTTATTACGATCTCTTCCCGTGTGTAAAGTACATTTAAGCTGCTTTTAAATTATACAGTACATAATATGAGTACACATTATTTTTTAATTAAAAATAATACATTATATTATTTTCAGATCCATCGCTGTATTATAAAAATATTCCGAAGACTGTGTTGTATAATCTTTCAAAGTTCTTTGATAAGTATCGAACTGGAGTAAAATTCAATGAACTGTTGACTTTATACTGTGTAAAAGAATGAATTAAGAAGTTTTTTTTCTTTAAACCAGTTTTTAAGTTGCATTTTATTTTTCAGGCAGAATATGGCCGAGCTTATGAACCATTAAAGTATGGATATTCTTCCGAAAAGCACATGTTTGAATGTTTAGACAAAATGGTTGAAATAGAAAATAATGAGCTATTTACAATAAATCCTTATGCCTATACAAAACCTGTACAAGATCTAGATCATACTGACAATTATGATAACAATTCAATTGCTTTACCAGTATGCATTAAAATAATTTGTACCTTTTAATAAAAATATTATATTGTGTTATCTTTTCCTAAAAATACAAATCATCTAATTTTCGGAAAAAAACTGATGTTTTGGAAATAATGATTCCAAATATAAATTGGAATATATTCTAGACAAATTAATTTTAAATGTATTTAATGTCCTTTGTTACAGAATAAAAAATTGATTTATTATTTTACTTAATTGTTTTATTATTCACAGGATACTGATTTTTTATTACATTACTCTGGCAATGATGTCTGTAACGGTAGATTTAAGTATTCTAAAGTTAAATTTAACATTAAAGAGTTAACAAATGTCATTGTTGCTGAAATTTTCAACCCAAGTTCATTTTACATCCAATTAGCAGCAGAAGTCAATAATCTGAATAGTTTAATGGACTCATTACAGTTGGTTTTATCTTTCATTGATTTGTTATTACATTATTTACTGACAAAATTTGTAACTTGTGTATTATTAATTATTCTAGAGTGTATTACAACGAAAATGAAAAAAAATTCAAAGTTCTACCAAAACTAATACTTCAAGGATTAGCATGTACCTCATGTTTTGAAGATTCTGGCCTATGGCACAGGGCTACTGTCTTAAAAATAATTGATGATGAAAATGTGCAAGTAATTAAGATTTTTGAACATATATAATTTATATGAATCTACAAATGTTAATTAATATTAGTTTTTGTTCATTAGTTATATATAAGGCATTTATTTAGTTAACTTTAAACCAGTATTCATACAATCCAAGTACACACACATTCAAATTAATTAAGTATAACATTTAACATTAATAATTAAGTCATGTGTGTTGGAAGTATTTCAAAGTTAAATGTTAATGTATTTGGAAAAATTTCAAATGCAAATTGAGTATACTTTAATATTTCAACTTCTTATAATTTAGATCATTTTTATTTTGGCTCATTTAGTTTTATTTATCTTAAATCATTTACTGTGCCTTTTTATCAACTTATGTGTTTGTTTTTCATTCAAGAATCAAATTCAGTATCTTTTCATTTTATTCAGTGAAGGGAAGGGATAGCATTCTATCACCTTGTAATTAGTAATTTGTAACCTTAATATTCATAATATTTTTTTAACACTTGTCTTGTTCTGTAGAGTACTATATGTTTTATGATTACTATAGTTCTATATGTTGGTAGAACTTTTAATGAAAAATAAATATTTGAATAAAATTCAGTATTACAATTATTGGTAACTGTCCAATATACGACCTACACACTGATATAGTCCAATATGTCGTTCATACATATATATAAAATAAAATAAATAAAATATGCGACCTACAGGCTGATTTACGGTCCAACACGTGAGTTTCGTCATATATGTAAAATACGAATAATTTTAACTAAGCTTTTTTTTTATTCCACTTCTCAGTGTCGTCAAGAACTGCATTGTTTCAGTCCGTATTGTTATGAAACGTCTTTTTCATATCGGTCAAAAAGTCATCAAAAACAGTTTTTGGATTTTGACACGATCTCCACCACTCTTCTTGGAGTTGTCTATCTAATAAATGAGACACCCCATTCTTTGTAATATTATATTTGGATTTTAGAATTCTTAAGCCTTCAATTTGTTGAGTGTGTGTTCCTGTTTCCAGATCAATAAAAATTTCTGAATGGTTAACTGTTTGATAAATGTATACATATATATATATATATAATATAAATTATATTTATGATTTAATGTTGAGTATGCTCTCCATTATAAATTGTCGTTCCAGTTTTTATTTCATTTTTAATAATTTGTTAGAGTTTCTCGGTCCCGTTTTTCTACGATAAAACCCGCCAATCTAATAATAAGTCTGGCCGTTTCTAACAAATACCAAATACCCATGGGCCTACCATACGATTCCCGTAATTCTTATTTGTATGTACTATTTCATTTTTGTCAGAATCTCCGTTGTTGGAATTATTTACTTCTCTTAATGGCTAATGGCCCTCACATTGTAATCGAGTACGGTTATACTTCCTTTTACCTTGAAAAAAGTATTCGTCAATTTGGACAGTTCAACCATGACCACCCATTTTCTCTCTTTTGAAAAAAAATTTACTGGTATTTCTCAACATGACAGTAAATACAAGTATTAATTATTGTAAGTATTGAAGAACAAGAATAAAATAGAATAAAATCCCTATCACGATAAAGAAACATGTAGATCAACACAATCTTTTTGGTAGGTCAAGTATCATTTGTAGGTCACATATTGGACCGTTACCCAATAATTTAATTATTTATCAGTTTCACTTAGACGGTTGATATCATTAAGTACACTAACAAGTGATGTTATTATTGTGTCATTACTAGTCTATTTGTATTCATCTTTTTATCGATATTTTATATATAAACATTATACTTTTTTTAAATATATTAATTTTGTTTTATTGATTTTATAATTCAATTTTACACAGACATGTAATGGCTTATGCATTTTTTTTAAAGTTATACTTAATAGTTTATTGTTATAATTTAATGTTTCATTTTTAGTGCATATTGTAACACTGTGTAGTGTGTATGGGATTAGTGCTTCATTCACCCGGCTTCACATATAATATTTTTACTTATTTATTTGAAGATAAAATTGACATCTTTTTTGTTATATTTTAGTTATTATATGTTGATTATGGATCAATTGAAATAGTACCAAAAACCAATGTTAGACTTTTGGCATCTCAATTTGGGATATATCCTGCTCAAGGAGTGCATTGCGGTTTGTACGAGTATAATGAATTAAACTATCCACGAGAAATAAGTGAATCTTTTGCTGAAATGGTTGACGACCATGTGCTAGAAGCACAGTTTCATTCACAAGTATCTGAAGTAATTTCCTAATTAATCATAGTTTTACTTAATTATTAAGTTTCATTTTATTTCAGGACGATTCTGAAAAGAAAACCGTAACATTATTTATGAATACTCAAACTAGTAAAATTAATATAAACAAAAAATGGTAAGTTTTCCTCATAAATATAACATTTTTTTTTCAATTATTTATGCAAATTCTAATTATTTTCTTTAATCATCAATGTATTACCTAAAATTTGGTGCTTTCGATATTGAAGTGATGAGTAATGAATTCTTTTTAGATTCTGAGCAAAGCAATGAATGTATTGATTTTACAATGATATGTTTTTTTATTCTTGTCAGTCATCATTTTTTGGGACCTTAAAAATGTTTCGATTTTCTTGACAGACATTCTTCGCTCAGAATCATCTTTCTTATACAATTTTTAAATCAGTGAATTCAAATTTAATTCATCCGTTGCAATGACTCTCTAGACACCTAATGTACAATAGAGCGTTTCCCACTTACCTGCTTTTTATTTTTTGCGGCAGTCACAAAAAAAAAAAAGCAAAGAATATAATTGTATATTTTGTAATCCATTGTATTGTTTAATTTATTTTAAATGTTATTCCTAGTTCCAAAGAAATTCTAAATCATTTAAGTAAACATCAAGAATCTGTGAGACGGATGATTTGTAAAGTAATGGCAGAAGAGACAGAAGAGACAGAAGTTTGAACTTTTTAGAAAAAGAAATTGATGGCAACAAGAAGTCAAAGAAAATTCTTTGTTTAGTAAATCATTTTTTTGAATATAGTTATGCTGTATTATTTTATGTATATTTGCTACTTAAAGTATGATAAGGACAGAATACACTTATTAATAAAACGTTTCCTCGTTATGATCTAATACCTATTTATTAAACATGTTTTTAATTATGTATATTTATTTATGTTTATTAACTTAAATGTTGAGTATCTTAACTCAGTTATTTGATTACAAAATTTTCTTACTTACTTTGTAATACAATTTGTTCAATATTATGTGTGTATTTTTTTTTTTTGTTCTTGAAAAATTTCACCTATGGTAAATGCTTAGGTGTGCTCATGGGATGTGCAGGGTGTGCCTAGATCAAAATTTTTGATTTAACATTTTTTATCTATTTAAACTATCACCAGTTCATTGTGGAGTGTATAATTATTTATCTATTCTGCATCCTAAATCATAAATAGGTTTATTACCTATGTTTAATGCACAGACTGAATACTCCGTTCGCCGAGAGAACGTGATTTGCTTGAGCAATAATAATAATGTATCTATAAATATTATGTTGAGTACCGTGGTCATCGATTTAACTACAAATTAGATGATCTTTCAAAAAAATAATTTTTTAGTCATATTCATAATTTCAATATTCGTCTTTTATTTGTTGACAATTTCAAATAATTCTCAACTCTTTTAATTGTAAACAAATTATTTTTTTTATACTTATGCAATAATAAATAAAATCGAAGTAGTCTATAGGGCCTAAGATGCCTCCGGATTTTTAGAAAATGACTGAGGGTGCCGTGAGTCAAAAGGTTGGGAACCTCTGCTCTGAGGTATAAAGCTAGACTGTGGTAAACAGAAAGTGACGTTTTTCGCCGGCTCCAGAATATTTTCTGTGTTAGGTCGCTAGGAGAGACACGACGAAATCGGATTGTCAGATTGGATCCTTAGTGTCGAGTAAACCACGCCCATGAGACGCTTTTTGGTCACACCGGCTGTGCCCACGAATCTGATCTACACTACCTCGCATCCTAAACTAAAGTAATCCTTTAAAATGTTTATTTTTATTTGTACCAAATTTGTATTAAAATTTATATCGGAATTATCTATTAAAAAAAAAAATGAGTGCATTTTTCAAAAATTTTAGAAGATTAAAGCATTTTATTTTTTGGATCACTGAAATCCCAACTCTAATATATATACTGATGATTGACACAGAAAAAAACAAGGGGGAACTCAGTCTTCTAATTTTAGTTTTTAATAGAGGTGGGAAAAAGTTTTAACCATCCCAAATGCGTAACTCAAAAGTTCATTTCTCCCGAGCATATATTTCTATTATTTTTTGTTCCTTTTCCTATGTAACACCCACACATAAACGTTGACTCGGGGGATACGGGGGCTGGATCACTCCCATGTTCTTTCTTTAGATTTTGAGCGGAGCCATGAATGTGTTGATTTTACATTGGTTTGTGTTTTTTCCTCTATTACCTACCTTATAGGGCAGAAAAAATCTTTCAATTTTCTTTTTCAACATATTTTCTGATAGAAAAATGAATCTAGCTGGTATATTGGGGGAGTTAAAAGTGAAAACTTCACAATAGTTTTCAAATGCCAGGGAAAAAATGAGGACAGAGGACGACCATAACTATGATATGTGTGACCACATCTTTTGGTTACAGTATGAACTACTTACGTGGAACTTTTTTTTACATTTTTAATTATTATCTATGAGAAGTGTATCTATATAACATACATTTTCAACTATAAAATTATTTGTATATTTTCGATTTCATACATTTTGTTTAAATTTTAATTTTAATGCTAAATAAAAAAAGTCTTTCATATAAATTATGTATTTTTAATATTTTTATACTACTATAGAAACAATGTGTGTTAGGAGCATCGTATATACAATTTTCAAGCATTTTGACCCAACAAATGCAATGTGACTGACATTTATAGAAAAAAATTGTAATTTGATTTTTCGATACATTTTTTTTTATCAAAAAGTAGACAAGCTTATGAGTAGGACTCGAATTTCGATGCATTTGCATCTTTTTTTTAGTACATCTTACGTGATGCTTTCCAAGCAACAGATATGTTTCAAGTACCTATCTACTTCGCGTTCTAAACACAAACATTTTTTGGGGCTTTTTTTTTTGCATTTTATGCATTTTTAACGGACTTTATATTTTTCGGGCATTTTTGACGTTTTTAATGAATTTTTAATTTTTTAGGACATTTTTGACCTATTTCTTGTACTATGACTAAAAAAATTGACCTCATTGAAATATAAGTAAATACTACATAGTAGTATAGTATCTGCTATGTATTATAAATAATTTTCAGTGCAACGCAAATGTAATTTAATTAAAATTTTTTTGTTCAGTGTAATGTAAGGTAATTTCATTTTTTTATAATAATTTGAATTTATTTAATAAATAATGTATTTTTTGAAATGTCGTTTTTTATATTTGTAGGGCATTTATAAAACCGAGCCCTACTGCCCCTACTTATGAATTTTGCGGCTTATGACGAATCTTGTATTAAATTTTAAAATAAATATTTTTATAAATTTCTAATTCAAAATAGTTGGCAAATTTTCCTGATGTAGACACTCCTAAAAAAAATTTGTTGTTTTTAAATTTACACTATCAACAACATAATACGAGGAACCTACTTTTTTTTTTGATCCAACAAACATTTTTTTTATCTACATTGATTTAATAAATTAAATGTGGACATTTTATGAATTTTCTGCGTTATTGTTGGAGTCAGGCGCGGACTGGCTGGGATGCAGGGATGCTACAGCATCCCTTGCCCTAAAATATATTTGCCCCTATCGGTATAAATGTGCCCACCTAAAATTAATCTGAATTTTGAAGGAGAAGGTTAAAATTCTCTGATAAAATCGTAGGTAGATGTAGATCTATTATTTATGTAATAACTAATAAGTAATAACTATAAAAATCATAAAGAAAAAAAAATACATTTAAAGTAGGTAGCCAATAAGAAGACAGGTAAATTAATTTGAGCAGCTTTTTATATACATTAAATATACTTTTTTAATTTATTATTAACACAATCTTTATAAGAGGAACTTAGCTCTAATTGTTATGGTGCGGGGGGTTGGGGGGGCAAAAATTAATCACAATTTACTGACCCTTAAGTTTGCCGTTGCTTAACCTTGCCTTGCTGTTGTAATTTGGCACCTATTTACATTCTTAACGTATTTACGATATTTTATTAAAACAAAAGAAAATGTTTAAATATTTTATAAATAATACCTATTATTTAAAATTTGTTTTATTTGCCCTTTAAATTATGTAGCATCCCGCGCCCTTTTTTACCAGTCCGCGCCTGGTTGGAGTATAGCCAGTATAAGTATTTCTTATAAAAAAGAACAAATATTTAATAATTTAATGCTTTACATAATATTTGTGTTTAATATTTTAACAAGAATAATTGAACACGAATACAGAGTTAGCTAGTAGTATACAAAATACTTGTGAACGTTTTTTTTTATGCAATGTTAAGGTGAATTCTAAATTAGTCCAAAATTGAATAAATATGTCTAGGTACATTTAGCTACTTTTTAATGATAGTTAGGATAAAAAGTTGGGTCTTTTTCGAACTTCTTATCACATTTTTTCTTCATTTGAGAAGATTCATATCCAGTTTCAGCTTCATCGGACGAGGACATGGAGGATTTTCTTTTTTTTTCTTTAATATGATAATTATAAGTCACTTTCCGTCTAAACGCCAAATTGCAACACATGCAAATATAAGGCTCCGGGCTAACACTATACACAAAATATAAAAAAAACAACACATTACAACTTTTAAATGAGCAAAAACCATTCAAATTATAGCAGTGTAAGTATTTTACATTGGTCTGGCTTTCGGAGTCATCGGATCTTTCGGTACTTTTGGAGCTTCCGAGGGTTTTGTGATAACTGTCGGGACAGTCAGAGTTTTCTGTTCTTTCGAAACTTTCTGTTCTGATGGATTTTTACTGCGTCCAGTACAACTATTTAAATGTGAAGTCGCAGCATTTTTGCTGGCAAATAATGGCGCTGTGTAGTCATTGATAGTTACGTTACTGTATTTCACCATTGACTCAGGGCGGAACAATTTTTTTTTCGATTTTTCATTACCAATCTCCGCCGAATATCTTCCTTCTAGTGTTTCTGCTTACAAAATAAAAATAAAAAAATGTAATAAATCCCAAACATTAATATCATGTATTTTTAGATTATTTTATTGGTGGAACCTACTGTTATAGATATGAAATGCTTGCTTTAATTGCAACATGACGTTCCAATTAATGTGTGCCTGAGTGACGGTTCTGAATTATTCAAGATGATTTTATTTAAATCGTAGCAAAGTATAAGAAAAAACTGAACTTCAGAAATTGAAATGTTTAATATTATGTTAAATAAATATTGTGTTGGTCGTTCACTCCTATATATTATGTTATAAACACTATTTTAAACTGTTTGAAAAATGTTTGCTAGCCAACATATCAAATGTAGAATAATCGTCGTAGATTTAAATTTCTTATACTTCGTTGGAATCGGAACATTACTTATTTTTTTATTCATTTATTGTTTGTACATACAGCAAGAGTATTAATATGATAAATATAAATTACCTACATTTTATAGAAGGATTAATAGGTAATAGGTACTACGATAACTTTTTTAATCTATAATTACAAAATATTTTGCAAATTTGTATTATTTTGAAGAATTGGAAAATTGAACACTTTCATAAAATATAATTTAATCCTATGTATTTTCTATATTAATTTAAATATATAATTAGGTAGATTCGTATTTATTAGAAATATATAGGTATCTACCTATATTGATAAGCTATAACGCAGAGTCGCAGAATATTATTTAAAAGCGGCTCTTAGCTGTAAATAATTCGTTATTGGATGGTTATTAATTGGAATATTTGATTTACCTATTTTAAATCAATTAAGAAAACGTTATTGATGCTATAGAATATAGGTACCTACTACAGTAAACTTGCTTGATATACGCTCCTGCTTAAAACACCTTTTTGCAGCTTAAATAACATTTTAATACCCATATCATATAACAATTTATTTACGAAAAAAGTAAATTTTGAGCAAAAACAAGTACTTACCTATATCCAAATATACACTATCGTATTTGTTCTGTTACCTACTACTCAACGTTCGAATACTAAAAAAAAATATGCCAATTAAAAACTGTCCATTTCTTGTCATATAAATTTAGAAAAGTAAATAAATAATAATGATTATTATTTTAAGTATATCTGAGCGCACGGTAGTGAATCAACCAAATTGCATCAATGCAAGTTAAATAATGTTATCTTTTCCCGAACGCCTTCGGCCGGTTAGTCAATAGGTATTAATATTATTCATAAATATTTGTTTTTATTTTTAAAAACTTATTTGATACCTATGCATTTTGTATAGGTAATTAAAACAAAGTTAATGGTATACAAATTTTAAAAAATTGGATAACGTTCTGCTGTACGTTAGGTATCAAGGGACTAATGAGTCGCTGTAATGGTTGTGTTAAATTTGAATTCAATGACATGAAATCATTGAGTACGAAAAATAATTATTCTAAGCGAAGAGTAATTAATGGACGGACCGAGTCATCCTAAAATATTTTTAAATGGGTATATTTTATGATATTATTGCTAAAAGTAAATTATTTAACGATATAATAGGCATTAGTATCCTATAGTAGATTAAAATAATTGTTGTCGAAAAAATTGCATTTGAAAATGTCATTGTGTATATAAATTATAATAATATTAAATATACCTACTTTAGAAGATTCAAGTACCCATGGATAACATTTTTAAATTACAATAGAACCACTAAAATCGTTATTTTATAACTAAAAAAACTGTGTTTATGTATTTTTTTAAATATTTTAGTTACATACAGCGAATTAACTACTTGTATGCAACCTTGTTTTTAATTTTCAATCCTTACCTTTAAAAGTTGAACATTTTATAAATTTTTAACTACAAAATATTTTGTACATTTTCAATTTGATAAACGTTGTTACCGAACCAAATAATAGATATTAAATTTTAAAGCTTTCTAACCTAACGAATAAAACTGTATTGACATTTCCAGAAAAAAAAACTAAAAAACATTGTTAACTGAAAATGTCAGTAAACAGCTCAAAACCATTCAAAATCAACTATAGGAAATGATAAAATAAATATTTAGTGCTAATTGAAAAACGCATCTACACTCTACAGTGTTATAGTATTCGTTTTTAAGTAACGAAAAATAACACATGAATTTCTCGAGTTGATTTCCAATGTTATTCAAATTTAAACTTCAAACGTGCATAAAATTTAATTTAAATTCCCAGTAGACATTTTTTGTGTTTGATAAAAGTATACAATCTTATGAGGAATCTTGTATTAAATTTTCAAATCTTAGATTTAAAAAGAACAATTTTTATGAATTTCTGACTCAAAATAAATTTAAAATTATGGTAATTTTTACGTATTTTGCTCAAAAAAAAATTAGTATCCATTTACTCTCAATTTTTTTTTTAATTACCACTAACAACCACTTACGGGGAACCTTGTAATACATTTTCAAGTTTTTTGATGGAGCAGATATTTTTTTATCTACATCAATTTACAAAAAAAGAAAGCGGTCAAGTGGAAGTCGCTCTGTTGTACATCAACCATTAGGTGTCTAGAAAGTAGAAGGTCGCTGAATGGTATTAAATTTGAATTCAATGATATAATATATCACTGTATACAAAAAACGATTCTGAGCGGAAACGGTATGTCAGTCTAGGATATTTTATATTGTTATTAGTTTATTACTTATTATTAATACGGCAGCCGGTGAGTTGAATTAATATTATGAATAATATAACTCTTACATAGTTACATTATCAGTGGATAATGTAATCATTTCGTCGAAATTAGAACTTTAAATGTCAGTAAAAAAAAACTGTGATTAGGCATTTATTTTTTAGATTTTTTGGTTACAATATTATAAATAAACTATTTATGAGTATTCTTGTTTTTTATTTTCAATCCTTACCTATAAAAGTTGAACATTTTATAAATTTTTAACTACAAAATATTTTGAACAATTTAGAGATTTTGTTAAATGTTGTCAAAATTTGAACTTTAAATAATTTCAAGTATACTGTACTACTGTTAATAGTTTTCGAATAACAACGAAATAAGAAAATTGTTGTATGAGAATTTGTTAATTTAATGGTTATCGGAATATCCAATGTCTAACTTAAAATGCTAGTTAAAAATTAATTTATTATTTAATAAAATGTATTAAACCTTTTTAAGTATCTACGATTTTGTTTTAGAGTTGCACTACAAAACAAAATCTTTTTTTTCAAAAACTGATTTTGAGTAAAAATAGCAGTTTTTCTTACTTTCCAGCCAGAGAGATTCTGTTATGACAAAAATCAAAACATTTGTATTGTCCCAAATGGTGATGATAGACACACACGAAAAAAAAACACATAATTGTAAAATCATTCCATTAATTTATTGCTCCACTTAGAATTTTAAACACAAAATACTGTGTATAAGTTATGCACCTTTGTACTTTAGTTTTCGGAAATTGATTGCCAATTGTAAAATATGACTAAATTACATGAAATAGTTGTAGAGACTAGTCGAATGTAGATCATTTTTGGAACTCCAGAATAGCACTATTGTTTCTTATACCACTAGCCACTAGTTGGGTGTTAATAGTGACTAAATTAATTTCCACTTAAATTATTAGGCTACAGCACGTCAGATATATGACAGTGAATGTTAAGCTATAAATTAAATAATCTATTACATTTACTAAGTGTCCATGTTTCCTGTTTGTTTGGAATTAAAATAATAAATTTACTTCATGTTCAATTATTTTATTTAACGATTGAAAAATGTAAGTATTTATTCATAGGCAATATTATATTATTATATTAAATAAGTTTATTTAAGTACATACCAAATAGTGAAAGAATACATTTATGAATTGCATTCAATAGAGGAAATAAAAATTATTTAACGAGTTGTTACACAACGATAAACGACTTTGTTTAAGTTTGTAACATTTGTTAACTTACAATTAATTATTATTATTATTAAAAAATAAATTTGTAAAAACTACAAAACACACAATAAATATCATCAAGCCATCCTACAAGTTATAACATGATCGCCATAATATTATGATCAAATTGATTCATTACTGGGATATTTTTTACATTTTATTAAATTTTTAAGTTTTTCATTGTACTTTTTCTAAAAATTTATTTATTTATCTTATACACCTACCTACGTATATTATTATGTACTAAAAGCCTTTATGCAACATACCAATCGCATCCAATGACCCTTGCATTTATAATAATAAAAAAAAAATTATTGGAATAAATTCACTTACATCACTAACGAATACTTACAGTGTAATATGTAGTCTGTTGGTAATACTTTGAATCAATAAATCATTTTGTGAACCAAATTTGGATAAGCAGATTAGATGAACAGATGTTGGATTATTTGAAATATATATATATATATTTAATGAATTGATTTACTACCTATTTAATTCCAAATTCTGGAAGTAAAATAAATTGTAACTCTAGGATTTTTACATGATTTGAATTTTGTAGTAGATACTGATTACCATAATTAAAATATATGTTTTTTAAATTACATCACTGTATAAAATATAATTTACGCTTCCACAATAAATCAATATACAAGTTTAGTAATAGCTAATGTTAGATCTAATTTAATTAAATGTGTAGAAGAGAATAAAAACTGTACTCAAGCTAAGCGTTTTTTTAATTTTATCTTTTTTTAAATTAATAAAATTAATTAAGTATTTATAACTTATTATTATCTTGGCTCAATCACAGTAATTTTCTCCTGCACAAATTATATTAAATGAAAAATGAACTCTAATTTTAACTATAAATAAACTGTAGTAAGAATCCTGTATGTATATCAAGTATGATAATTAATGTGTGCATAGACATTATACTCATATCTGAAGTATGCTAGGCTGGTAGGGTTGGGTGGTGCGGTCACGGCAAAATGTGAAACAGTGATGTATTATTATAATAAGTCAATATAACAAAAACATTTAAACCAAAATCAAAAAAGTTACTAGTAAAACTTAATACAAGTTCATACATAGTTAATTTAGTCCATTAGAAACTTGTAAGAAATATTAATGAGTCATAGTATAATACAATAATTAAATAATTATGATTTTTCTGTTTTTAACTATATGCAAACTGACATGGTCTATGCACATGGACAGAAGTGTGGAACAATATGATCAGCACTACTCACGTTGACCACAGGAACTATCTCCATACTTTGTCTATAAGGTCTACAAATGTGTGTAAGAGAAAGACAAAGATAATACACACTAGTACAACATCCAATCAAAGCTTAAAGAATTGAATTAAATACTTATATAACTAATCAAAGAGAATAATTGTTCAATAAATTGCTATATTCAATAATATTATAAAATAGCAATTTGGTTAGTAGTTTATTTTCTTATTACAAATGATTTACTCTATTGATAAATCCACATGTGTTTTTAAGTAGCATCAGATTTTCATAAATTATTTTGTTTTAGTTCGATCATTTTAAAATAGTCTATTAAATGTGTACAAAAAGTATTACAATAATTTCATATACAAATTTAAAGTGCATGTTAACCACGATAACAAAAATATAATATAATACTAAAAAATGAAAAAAAATAAAAATTGTATAAAACTATAAAAGTATACAAACATAAAGTTGCTAGTTAAAATTGAAAGCTTTAGTCAAGGAGCATGCGTTATATATTTCAAATATTATGATTAACTTACAGTACATGCACATATTACATTGAGGATAGATTATACAAAATACACAAAATCCAACTTAGAAAATGTTGTGATAGGGCAATTTATTTTTGTGTAACTATTTTTAATTGAATTGTTTGCTTAAAAATTATTACCACATAACCGTCAACACATTGAAGAAGATACTATTTGCTTTAAATATTTCAATGATTTTTAGTTTTATTATATGAATAAACCATATACTTCAATTTTAAACAAACTAAATATAAAATAAAGGTATAATAATTTTAAGAATTTTGAGATTTATAAATAAATGGAAGAATAAAAATAAAAATTCAGTTTTAATATTGCACCTTACCATTTCATATCCTAGGGATGCTGTGTATGATAACAACTCATTTATCTAAGTTTGGCTTAAGTTATAAAAGAATTATAGACTCTTTTGATATACAAATGCTCACGACTAGGCAAGTTTTTTTTTTTTTTTATGACTCGTTAAGTTCAGTTAATATAGAAAAATATATGTTAAATTTAAAGTTAAAAGTTACCTTTTTTATTTTTAAACTAATAAAAGTTTTTAACTTTTTAAGTGACTTAAAAAAAGTAACTTGTTAAGTAACTTAACTTTATTTTTTTAACTTGCCTTGCAAATGTATACCGTGCAAAAGTATGATTAAAGTTAAAATGATAAAATAATAGTTAAAGGTTTAATATAAAAATAAATAAATAAATAAATATTTTGTATGTTCACTCTAAGCTAAAAAATAAATAAATAAAATTGCACAAAATATTAATGATTATTAGATTATCACAAAAATAGGAAAAATAATTTATCGACCCTGAATTAACATTCTGACGATGATTTTTCACCAAAAGTAGTAGAGATTTGTTCTTCAATTCCATTTTCAGACGAGTTAGTTTCAGTAGATGATTCATGTGATAAGTTTAATGTTCGTTTAGCCAATCTGTCAAGTTCAGCTGCTGTGTCTGTATGGTATTCAGATTTTTCCATGGATAAAGATTTTGAACCAGACAACTCACCTTGAAAATATAATTAAAATAACTTGAATTGTTATGGTATGATGATGATGGACAATACGTTCAGCAATAAAAATGTGTAATTACCTGTAGTTTTGGTCAAAACAGGGCTTTGATTTGACTTTTTATGCAATAAGGAATTGAAAAAGTTAGCCAACACTCCTTCACCTGGGGTTGATGTGTTACTGGATTTTACTGGATCAATCTAACAAAAATATAGTGTGGAGATATAAAATTAAGCCACTGAAAATGTCAAGAGTTTTATAGGGAGCTATCTGACCTTTTTTGTTGGAGAACCTTGCCCTTGACTGGTTAACGATAGACGTCTATCACCTGACTTAGAAACACCTGTCAATGATCTCATTACAGAGTCTTGCCTTGGTATACCAATAGCTGACTGTTGGCTTGCACTCTGGTTTAGTAAACCTAATTGTTTGTTCAAAAATACTTGTTCATCTTCTGCTTGGATTTCGTGGTCTTTAGCAAAAGCCTAAGAAAAACAGATGGATATTATAAAATACAATATTTTTAGTGGGATTACCACACAATACAAACCTTTCTCGTATTCACTTTTGTTATAACAGAGTTATAAAATTCATCAGGTTTAATGGTCTGCATGTTATCGTAGAGAATACTAATTTTCTTCATACTATCCCATCCTGCTGGTCTGAAACATAAAACCAAGTACTGCATATTTAATAAGTTTATAAAAATCAACATGCAATATATGTATTCATATTAACTGTTATTCATTATAAAGTTATAATTTAATAATCGCTTAAAATCCAAATATTTATAATAAAAATAAACCTACATGAAAACTGCGTCTTTTTCGACAATCAATGCTGGTGTTTTAAATGGAAAGTTATAAATCTTATGTGTAAGGAATTTATATAATAAATCACAGTTTTTGTCTTCTTTGGCTGATGTATAAAATAGTGACGCACCATACTGTAGACAAAATTTGCGTACTGCTTGTTGTATGAAATCAAAATGTTCATCTTTGTAGTCATTTTCTTTTTCCAAAAAACTTATGTAATCAGTCTACAATAATATATGAAACAATAATTAACATAAATTATAAAATTATAATTAAGAAGACAGCATACCAGCATGCACTGACTCCGTCTTACCAATACCTATAATAATTTTAATGCATGGTACAATCAGAAGAACCCATTTCCCTCTGTTATTTTTCTTTATTAGAATTATATCACCTTTAATTAAATTTAAAAGTTCAAATATTATTCAGGGCTACACACAAGATGTTTGAAACAAGTTATGAATATTTTGCAATTTACAAAATTATAAATAACAGAGTAAAATGGATTCTTTTGAGCGTACAATTTGCCATGTTTTACCTCAGTAAGACAGACATAGCACATAGGATAAGACGTCTTCTTTATAAAAATACTATCAATAATACATACCATTGTTACAACAACAATTATATTTAAACCTAAATTTCTTGTAAGTACCCCATCTCCAAGAGATGGTTCCCAATATCCATTTTTATCACCAACATTTTCTTCGATGTATTCGTTCCATTTTTTAATGCCTATAAATAAGAAACAAAAAGTTTAGTCAGATAAAAAAATAGTATTAAAAAAAAACAGCTGATAATTACATGAAAATTCATCTAAAATGTTATGAAAAAAATAATCTATCATATTAATAAAATAATATAAGAGATGGTTAACATAGCTTTTGAAGGTATAACACGTTAGTTCTGACTCCCAACCCATCTCCTTTAATTAGGTTGCTCAAAAACTTAATACTTACTTCAAAATTTGTATTAAAAGTGTTAAATCCAAAAACTACTGAATTTAATATTTATAAATTAAAATGTGTTAAATAATATTATTTACCCCAAAGGCAATTGTAGCAGACGACATATATTGAAAAAAAAAAATATAAATCATTTAACTTTTCTACATATTATGATTACATTTACTAGTTTATCTTACAGAGTATTAAAATTACATTAAAATTATTATTAGGTATGTTATACATTGGTTTAGCTTGTCATACTTGACTTCAAAAAAAAAATAAATAAAAGGTACGTTTTATTAATAATGAATATCGAATAATTATAATTAATATAGGTATTAAATTTAGTATAATCAAATAAAACATTGATAATTAAATGAGCAACAATATTATGTCTGTTAGCATATATTATACACCTAAAATTTAATTTATATTAAATGTAATTTAACTGTAATTGTTTAAGGTAATAATTAAGTTGCCTTCAATAGTTAAATAACTTTTTTTTTTTTTAAGCTAAATTCTAGAGTAGTCACTTACAATTTTGTCTATATTCTCGAAGATCTTCACTTGGAATTGGTAAATTGTCAATATAGTCTTGCAGTAATGTCGCCCAACTTTCTAGTTGATCCATTATATTCCAAGGTGTTTTCATAGAAACAACAAACATAATTAACGTGTTCTTAAAGTTCTTCTCAGACAAAGCAAATTTTAATAGAAACGAGTATTTAGGGTTGCCATCTTGTACCCATACATTCAATTTCGTATGATCTAGAAATAAACATGATTTTATGTTGGGTTCATAATCATTCATTTCCAATATATAATTAAGTGAATGTATTTCTAAATATTTAGTTAACTCAAAACATATATGAACACCTGATAACTAACTAACCTTCTTTATAATCATCACGAATATCAATGTACGCATATTCCAGTCCAATTCCCTTTGTCAGATCGTCAATACCCTGCAACTTTGCTACAAGAGTAGTTTTACCACATTGGTTATCACCTGCAAATATAAATGTTAACATACGTATAGGCACTATAGCAAAAAAATGTATAGTTGTATTATAATTTACCTATTATAATCATAGACTTGTCTGTAGGTAACCTAGTCCCGCCTTTTTCTTTTAAGGAGATCAACATGGAATTCCTATAACAAAACGTAGAATAGTATGTCAATGTGAGGATGTATAACAGATAATAAAGATTAATCATTCATTAAGATTTAATGGAATAATTACGGATTAATATTTTACAAATTACAATATTTATGTTTAAAATATTTGATGATTTTCAAACTCAAACAGACGTTTTTATAACCAAGCATTAGTGTTTTACTGTTGACATCTTAAGCTCAGTATAATCATAGTACATACTTATGCAACAGAATGGTATTAATCACTCACCATAAGTTTTCTTCTTCTTGCATTTTACAGTTAGAAATGTTAAGCGCTTGACTCTGAAGTTTCAACAGCAGACTACAGTCACCTCACAAAATTATAACAATAATAATAAACTTACACTAATTAACAAAATTAAAATTTTAATTTAATACAATATAATAAAAAAATAATCTAGTTTTATACATTAAAAACTGTTTTGTCATTATGTACTAAATAAATTATCAAATTGGTACTTTTTTTTTTGTTGTTTAGAAGTGATTCAGTGATATTGTTTATGTGATTATGATAACATTTATCAAACTAAAAGACGTGATAAGAATACTCGTCGAGAACACTGTTATCATCCTATCACAGAGACGTCTGGTGTACTTATTGTTATAATCAAGAAGACCAGAATATTTCTCTTCGACCATATTATTATAAATTTATAATATGACACTCAACACAAGTATTGAAGATTGAATTAGGGTTCTGATTTTTGGAACAAAATCATCTCTAAAACCGGATGAGCTCGAGAAAGTTTCTAAGTTGAAGATTTATCTGGGTGTTCGGGAATTTGGTTAGGTGGGTGACTAAATAAGACCGATAATTTTTATAGTTAAGTGGGATTACATTTCTTTAAGTATATATTTCGGGATCACTATTAATTATTATGCAATGTCAGTGTTTTTTAATAGCAATAATAAACATTACTACATTAACAATGTTATAGTAAAGTATACTCTTGCCGTAATTCATGGTTTTTAACTATCGTTCTCTCCTGGGCGGTAGTATTAAGTACTAGTGTAGTCAAAAATACTACAGAATTATTATATGTATATTCATAACTCTGTGAACATCATTAACAACAATATACTATTTTGAAAGGCAAATAAGTTGAAATAGAGATTATAGTTTAACTAAACTAATGATTTTAAATTCTTAGTATTATTTTATCTACAGCAGGGATAGGCTGCTAAAAAGTAGCCTACAATCGTATATTTTATCAGTTGACATTTGATGATTTAAAAAATCCATAGTATTATTGAACACAGGTATTTGTGTAAGTGCGTATTGACCGTTTAAATATTGATGAATCTATTATCTTGTAACCTCTATATTTTTTTAAACGTATCTTTAAAATTAATACAAATTACAAAGATAATACAGATTTTCTAAATAAATTAATTACTTGGTTAGTCATAACTCATAGATAAAAAAAAAATATATTAACAAAGGAATCTATAATATTTGAGTCTTAATCTATCAATAACCAGAAAATAACAAGCCATGATTAATTTTTAACATAATAAAAAATATTTATATGGTATTTTAATATTAAATTAAAAATTATTAAGAACATTTACGATTTAAATTTTGTTATACACACTTTAAACATATAATTATTGTAAATAAAAAAAAAACTACATGTACATTTTACTGATATTATTTTTTGGACAAATTATTTCACAATAAGTATTATTTGTAATAAAATTTCAGATATTTAAAATCAAGAAAATTTTTACATAAGTACGAACTATAGTTTTATTGAAATCAAATGTCAATTGATCAACTTAAATTAATATTTTATTATATTTTTGATATTTTATGTTTATAAAATGTATTATTTTATTTATATACCAAAATACATTCAATACATTCTTACCTTCATTTATCAATCACATTATGTACTGTTGACCTTAATTGTTTAGCTTATGATCAATATAGTACAGAATCCATAGAATACATTTTAAATTGTTTTTGATGTGCTCATATTCAATTAAAACTTCAGTTTAATTTGATATTGGATAGGAATCATAGGTAAAATAATAATTTATAGTTTTTTTTATAAAATGTTAATTGACACAAATGTCATGTATTTTATTTCAATGGATATATTTTTAATTGATTTTTTGTTCTTACAAAATCTTACATTTAGAAAAACATGATTATTATATGTAAAATGTATTAGAAATTAAAAATAGCATTCTATTAATTAAGATACTGTTCAGCTTAAAACATTAAAAATCTTCATTATTCTATTTCATTGAATCACAAATATTATTTAAAAGATATGAATATTCTTTTAATCTTTCCAACTCATCTGGCGATATTTGAGTTTTACTTACAATATCATTCAAACAGTCAATATCTGTTTTTAATGTATCCAATACTCTACCTAATTTACCATTAAATGAACACATGTGTTGAAATTTTCCACAAAGGGACAATTGTTCAAAATATTGTATTAAATCATTATGATTATAAGTATGATTAATTTTCATTTCCAAATAATCTTTTATAATAATTCTAACTTTAGGTTGTTTAAAGAGCACAGAAATTAAGCTATTTTGACTTTCAGTAACACTGGAAAAGTACACTATTGTTTCAATGGTCCATTGTTTTACTAATGGATGATGATCAAACAAATATTGAAGAAAAATATCCATTAACAGTTTTTCTTGAAACTTTGGCATGTGCAATAATATTGATCGAATCAACCGTAGTCTACATCGCTTCATTTCTGTAGTGTCATCATAAGCACAGCTACTCAATATTTTAGTAGTCTAACAATCAACAATAATAAGTAAACACAATATTACTATAGGTATAATAGAAATATTTTTTTCATTTAATGTATTCTTTTTTATCATCATTTAATTTAATATAGTAATACCTTTGGAATAATTGTTTTTAATAATTTTTCGGAACCAATACTGGCTTCAACTAATGCACATATAAATTCTGGTGGGTATTCATCTTTAATACAACTCCATAAATGTATTAAATCCTCATTTAAGTGTTCATAATTTGTTTGCTCTGGTAATACACTTATGATCTTTGTCTATACATAAAAAAAACAGCATATTATAATATAATATTTAATATTATAATATTTAATTCCACGAACATGCTACACAAAATAAACATAGACAATAACAGTACATTTTAATAAAAATTGATAAATGAAACAACTTCAATTTTGAAATAGCAAACCAGGAAAAAGTTTTTAGTACCATTTCTGATAATTTGTTGTATTTTGAAAGTGTTGGAATATGAAGTATTCCTATAGCAGATTTCAGACTTTGTAATTTTAGCTGAGGACAACAGCTTATTAATTTATTTTTATTTGTTATTAAAGAGAAATGTCTTTTCAACAACATTTCAAGATAAATATGCTGTGGACATTGAGTAAAACTCGGAAAAACAATTAATGCTTCAAAAAGTCTGGCTAATTTTGAAAATTGTAAGTTGCATAAATCTGGTGACAAATACCTAAAACAAAATTGGAATTTATTTGTATGTATATTTTAAAAAGAAACAAAATTAAATCAAACCTCATAATAATTATCCATAAATCAGTACTAAACATGGCTGGCCAATATTCAATATTAAGAATATTTTGAATTAAAATTTTTTCAACATTTTCAAACAAACTGTAATCAGACACTAGTATTACTGATGCTAAATTAATCAGTAGATCTTCGTAGATATCTACATTATAACAACATATTGTAGAATCTGTAAGTCTAATCAAATTAAACACAATGCAAATAATCTGATAAGCTTCTTGATCACAAGAGTTTTTTGTCAAACGCTTTATTAGCAACATTGCAATGTACATGGCAGACATCTTCCGACTTGAAGAGTTGTTATTAATTATTTCTTGACAGCTTGACTGAAATGTCTAAAATATTACAAAATTAGAACTTGTAATTATTTATAAGGTTAAAGTTTATTTTTTTATTTAGGTCTATTGCCTTATTAACTATTTTTTTGTTAACTATAAATATATGAAAATTATTTTTAATTACCTCCATAAATGCATCATCAGATAATAACACTAACTGATCAACAAATTGTGATAATCTATCTTTGACGGCAACAGCATCTTGTGTATCAGATAACCAGTAGCTAAAATGACAAATGAAAAAATCAGTATGCATTAAGAGCACGTTTATCTGCCTTACAAGTGTGTAACATAGCAAATTGTATGCTCAGCAGATCACTATTAGCTCAGTTAGTTTAAAAATTAGAATGAATTGACTGCTTATGACAATTTAAGGTGTGTACGTCTTAAAATACTCATTACTCGCTTCAAAATTAAAATATAATAAAAATTCTAGGAGATGCCCTAGATAATAATCTTACCTATAAAAATGTTTATAAGGGGTCAATCCATTCTAATTTTTAAACTGACAGAGCTAAACGTGATCTGCTGAGCTTAAAATTTGGTATGTTTCATAGTTCTAAGACATAGACAACACATCATGATATCATTACACATGCATACCTATTTAAGAATAAAATAAACTCTAATAATATGTTATGTGATTTTGAAACACGTCCATATGAGCAAAGCTTAACTAAAACACTCATCATATATGTTGATAATTTCAATGAGGCTTCATCATTGTAGTGAAAAGATGAAATTGTTTTCTTAATTTCTGAGCATAGAAAATCAATTGGTTCATCATTAATGATATAATCTTTTAACTCGGTAGAATACTTCTTTAATATGGTAATATATGCTTTCCAATGAGTAGCCATAATTTTATTACTCACATTATAAACCGATTCAGCACCATACCAAATGTTCTGCAATACTGTAAACATACAATATTCAAATGCCTATTTTAATCTTTGTGCAATATTATATTAATATTATTTATTTATATATATATATTTGTACTCAAAAATGTATTATCAACACGAAACAATAAATATATTGATACTTATAGGTCATCACAACAATCTTCAACATACAATTTTTCAGTATATCCAATTCAACGTGTTATTACAAACACTTCATGTTGATCCTGATTGTATTATTTTTAGAAAATGTTGTCATCCACAAGACAAAATAATACAATAGTAGATCTGCCCAATAAAACGTACAACGTAAAGCATATAAAAACAATATACAACAGACAAAAAACCAATTCCTTGTAACGCACATTTACACCTCAAAAATCAGGGATTTACTGTGAAAAGAAAGATTACTGAAACTTTTCTAGAGAGTATTGATCATAATATTCTATAGAAGAGATATAGAGATATCACAAATCCAAATGATACTTAGGAAATAAATATTTTGGAAATATAATGAAAATCCTGTAAAAATAAGTAAAGTGGCAGCCTATGTTTGTTGAGGTTACTTGCAGAGCAAAGCAGTCTTGTCCAGTGGGTAGGACTGGTAGGCCTGCCCCTACTCAAATTTTGAACCTTTATATTAAACTCAAAATTATGTATTTAAAAATATTTTTTTTTTAAATTAAACACAAGAAATTGTATATTATTTATGTTTTGTATTAACACAACAAATATACTGTACAAGTACCCTTATGACTTAGTATCGATCATATTATGTTGTGCAGTACACAATAAATCTATCTATAAACAAAATTAATCAGTGATTCTAGGCACTTCTTGAAAAAAAAAAATGCATTTGCAAATAAATAATAATGAGTTTTGTTGATGTCGGGCGTGGGTATGAGATAGAAAACAATCATTGGGCTGACATTTACTTAAAATAATACAACAAACAATATGTTAACTTGTAGTAGTCTGTAATCGACAACAACAACATTGAGTCTACTGAAAAATCATAAAGTTAGATATAATAAGCAATAAGTACAAATATACCATTCCCTTACCTTTTAGCAATAAGCTTAAGTCTCCATTCAACGAAAAATCAAATTTCACTTTTTCTAAGATACTGAAAAATAATATTTGTATTTCAGACGTTTTCTTGAATAATTCTGTGAGCATTTCCTTTACACTCATAATTAAATTTCCATAAATCAGATTGCTTTCCGAACAATGTTTAAATAAAGCAATTATGCATTTTTCATATGATAAGAATCCACTAACTATGATGCTTGATTCACAGGACTCATCCTGAATACACTCCAAAGAGTTTTTCCCAGTGCTCAGTATTTCAATGCAACCCTGAAAATCATTCAAATGTTTAATGATCACATAATTGTTTCCTTGGAAATGATTGAGATATAACAGTACCTGCAATAATGAATGTATGGATAGTTCTTTACTTCCTTCATAGTTTGAATCACTAACGATTTGTTTTATGTCGTTCAATTTCTATGGTCAGTTAAATAAATACAATTAAAACATTTGACAGACCAGTAATTAATTCATAATTAGATAAATAATGATCAAAATACTTTTAACAGATCTGTGTAGCAATAGTCATCTAAAAAGATTGCCTCAGTACTGTCATCCATTATTTTCCCCGAGTACTCATTAATGAAATAATAGTCAATAGATTAATAATGAATAATTAGTGTAGAATACTGTTTCTAAAATGTATATAATGCTTCGAGATAAATTGCTTAAGACGAATAATTTCATAGATATTTACGTCCACTTACTGTACAGCGTATACAGTAAAGTAGTAAACAGAACGAAATTCTTAAATATTGATAACGAATTGGCGCGATATGTTCTTATCACTGAAGGCATTCAATGAATCGAAATATCTGTAAAATTCACAATCGCTATCATATAATTCCCACACTCGTATTTCTATATTTAATAAAACTTCAAATCAACAAAGGTTTCGTTTACCTATTTACCCCGGTTTAGTTAAAGGTAGATAGGCTTAAAAGTATTGCTGAATATAATAATTTATGAATCATAAATAGGGAGTACAGTGAACTAGTGACGCAGTGAGCTGGTGAACTATTTGAATGTAAGGTGCCTTAGATCATAATATACATTGTACATTTGCACATGATCTATCGCAGTAGTGGATCCAGGGGGAGCCTAGGGGTCTCCCCCAACCCAGACCTCTTCAACGACTTTTTAGTTAGAGAAATATTTTAAATTGTGTGTATATTACAATTTACATAATTAATTACATAATCTACTTTGGAAACCATCGGGAATGTTATTGGAATTTTTTTTAGGAGGCCCCCCAAAATTCAACCCTGGATCCGCCATTGCCTACTGGATCTTAGTCAGGAGAAAATAGATTTTCTACCCATTCAATACGAAATTACTAAAATACATCATACTGCTTGGCGGAAATTGGAAAATTCGAAGCCCTCATATTACGGTTGAAAAATAATTTTAATACCTATTTCCCTTTATACTAAGTATTTAATATTGCCCACGGGTGAAACTTGGAATATTTTTTATTACTTAGCAAAAGTGATAAATATTTTGACTGAATTATTATAATTTATTACATTAACCACCTATACCAGATTTCAGCCTATTTCCAACAATAATATAAATAGGTATACGTTGTATTACTATCTGTACTGAGTAGGTACGTAAAACGTTTGACGTTGTTAATAGATTTGTGGAATGAATAGCATAAAATGTATTAAAAAATAATGAAAATTGTATTCAGTATAGTATACTTACTACTGTATAATTATTTACTAAATAATTAATAATGGTAAAAACTAAAAAGTTTTTGAACTTACGAAGAACTTTCAATTGAATTTTCAAGCCTTTGCTATTAAGATTCAAAATGTGATGCATTTATATATATAGAAAAAAAGAAAAGAGCATAACATTTGTCTGAATATTTTGAAAACTGTATGTGTAAAAAATAATAACTATAGAATAATGGATGGGATAATAATTTCCAAGTACACATAGTTATCTTTTCCGTCAGTACCGTATGACTATAATTTTTTAGGTGATACCCGTTTGCGTACATTTACCCTTTTTGCGACTAGTTTGAGTACAAATGCACAACTCAATTGCGCTCACGAATTTTCAATACCTTCCAGCGACGAATGACCCAAACGTAGGACTCATTTGCGTACATTGACTATATAGCAAAAGTCTAACAAAACCCAAAAGAATAAATCAAAAACTGTTTTGCTCGGGAGAGAACCACCCAAGCTGTAGTCCAGACTAAGTAACCAAATTTTAACACTTTAAAAAGAAGAGAACATTAACTGTGCAACGTTGTTTTTATTTTTAACAGTTTTTGCTTTGTTATACATTTGTGAGATGGAGACAACACATGCGGGTGTAGCGTCCTATTAAGATAAATCGCATCATTATTATAGATACTGAAAGTTACAAATTACAATATTTGTCTAAATAATTGGGTATGAGATTTAATATTTGTACTCAAACAATTCGCCTTTTTTCAAGTCGAAATTTGTTTTAACGGGTTTTCATGTTTTTCGTTGTACGCAAAACGAGTAGTCACCTGACAGATAAAAAATTGTGTACTTTGTTCAAACGAATACCACCGATTTTTTTCGGTGGTTGTTACAATATTTTATTGCTACTTGCTAGGGCCAGGGTACTACCGGGTAAAGTAAGTCTGATATTTCGGTGGGGACTTAAGCCCTGACCCCCCTCATATCTACGGCACTGGTTTCCACGGATATATAATTTATTAAATAATTTAATCTGTGACCGTTACCGAGTTTCACATAGACCATTCGACGCGTTTCATAGGCGTACTGATGAAATTATAAAAAAACACGACTCAAGTACTGAACTACTGAAGTACAGCGTAGAGGATAATATTATTTATTACTATTATTCTATATACTATGACTGTAGTCCGAATCAGTCGATTACATTTGACAAATTCTGCTATCGTCAGGGAACATTGTTGTGCCCAAGTGAGCGTGCAGCGACAAGTTCGATTACATTTGAGAGTTGATTTATTAAACTCATTCGCTCGTTCGTTCGACGTTCAGTAGCCATTAGTTGCTAGCACACTAAATTCCTCAGCCAGATAGTAAGGTAATGGGATACAGAGCCCAGAACAGCTTAGAATTAGAGCTACAATTTTATTACCTAAGTACATCAAACATTTTAAGTTCTAAAATTCTGAATACATTTCAAAATCAAATTAGAAAAATTGTCCACTAGATGGCAGAACTTATTTTTTTTTTGCCACGGATACTTAAACAATTTTTTTTCGAACGTAGGTAGTTTACCATTACCCTAGCAGCCCAACATTCGAACTACATAATTTTTTTTTTGCACATATTTGACAAGCAGTCTGTATGAATTTTAGTGCCCATTTTCCAAAATCCAGTTATCATGTCATTGCCTAAGGCCTAAACAATTCATTGCAAATGAAAAATTATCCTGGACGGAGACAATGGGTCAGCTTCTCTTTTTAAGGATATTTTATAATTTATTTATATAACTATTATAATCAATTTTATAATGTAACAAATAAATTTACTGTTATGAAATATTTAACCAATCAGTGTTTTTAGCAATTTTAACTATTATTTGTTTATTATGATGAAAATCGATTTTAAGCCGAATTGGTCTGCCAGCCTATACCCGTGTGTGGCTATATCTACAAAATAATTCGAAATTTTTTTTTAATCTGAATATCAGACGCTCACAAATAAAATTGTGATTGTGGGAGTTTTCGATATTTTTGTAATTGAAATGTAATAAAAACTCGAGAAAGACTTGTATTACAATTTCCAGATTTTGTACTACAAAATTGTTGTCACACATAAATCAAAGCCTACCGTAAATCAAAACCTATAGATGCTCCGTCTGAATTCGCACGTTGCTGTAAGTATTCTAATCAATCGGTTGCTGTTGCTTGTATACGCTTTACTGTTATGAATTCTGGCCTTTTAAAGTTTAGGGAAAATAATCGTGATTAGTAATGTACATAGCAATGCAATGCATATAATATTATATTATTTACGCTAATATCTCCGATATATCACGACTGCAGACTCGTGAAGCCAAAATATCGTTGCATTATTTAATTTTATCCAAATTGCCAAAAGAGACTTATAGACTATTATTATTCACCGATGATATCGCAATGACAACTAATGACTATAAATACGCCACTGGGTATAATATAATGGACCTGACAACCAAAGGTGTATGCTATCTTTTTCTATAAATGTTGTTATCTTTGTCGTTGAACTTTTCTCCCTTCGTCTTGCTTAATAGCATTTATACCCATTAATATATAATGAATGGTACCCAAGTTGTATGCTTTTTCTTACAATGTTGACCCCTGGACCTCTCTCTCTCTCTCTCTCTCTCTCTGTTTTCAGTCCATTTCCTTAAAGTTCCATGGGTGTACGTTACCCTATTGGTGGTCCTTATAACATAAAATATTATATGCACATATAGCTAACAAGAAGGTCCCTTGCAGAGCTTTCGGATACGTCAGTTATTTGCATGGTATTTCTAAGTCTAAGGTACGATAACCTTACTGTCAGTCGTCACTTAGCACTTAAAAATAAATAACTTTCATCAGATTATAAAGTGGACTCGGAATGGTTTTATTACTCTGCACTTAAAATGACATAGCCTATTATTTCATATTTGCACTTATAATATATAGGTAATGTTTTGTTTGTCACCGGAACTACATTTCATTTAACTTTATATGCGACTACCATTTTAAATGTTGAGTTATTGTAATTCATAATAATAAAGGAGGTATTTGTTTACACTGATACACGGTATTCCGACTTTACTCGATTGAGTACTAGCTGAGTTGAGCTGACGGCTCAAAACACTATCATAGAGTAGCGTGAATATAATTTTGGTAAAATTTAATCAGCTCGCGTATAATACTGGTAGGTTCATCGTGCATGTGAAACGGGAAAAGCACTCTATTTTGTAAAAGTTCTTTTACAATTAAAAAAAAATAATATAGTAAGAAATGGTATAAATACATATTTACTAAAGACATTAACTATCGTTAATTATCATATAGTTTACCTTTAGTTACAGAATTATTTTTGTTTATTTCTTCGACATACATCTACCAAATATTTGTTTGTGTGCGGAGTTAATAGGAAAAATGTACTATGTAAGTTTAACCAAAATTTAAAATTATTAAAATGTATCAAAAGTACTTCTAACTAATAGGTACCTAATGGTATAACGGAAAGAGCACAATATATTACATATAAATAAAATATTTAAATATCAAATCATAAACTATAATAAATAATAATAGAATATATGTTATTGTGTTGATACTAAATGTGAATAACACACTTACACATACGCACTGTAACTTACACCATAATATTATAACACATTATTTTTTTATAGAATATTGAATTTGGCAACGTTGGAGAAAAAAGCGTGCTCAATCGTAATGGGTACTTGCCTCCTAAAAATGTTGCTCTGATAAACACAGTGCTCAATCGTATTTTACCATAATTTTAATATTTAAACCGATGTACCTAACAAAAGTATCACAAGACAATAGTATAATATATTATTATTTCTGTTTATACCTAACTTACTGTAAATAATAATGATCGATGAACCTATGTATGTACATAACGTGTCCTACCTAATCTTGTTTTGATTATTGTACATTTATAAGTATATACTTAAGCAGTTATAAACAATATAGTTACCGAACTTCTAAATTTCTGAACATATATTATAATGATTAACTAACCTTTCTTATTTACAATCATTAAAATAGGTACTTAAACAAAACAAAAAAGTCTTATAATAGGTTACCTATATTACCTCTATTCCTTTTACGGCAATCGTTTAGTTGTTTATAATATGATATACACAATATACTTAGGTAAATACAATACAATGTACCTACTCAACCACTGCTCAAGTACCGAAAATTTTTCACTAACACCTTATAAAAAAAATGTACAATTATTGCATTGCTGTTATGTTCGCATTGCCTACAGGTCGAATCAAACAATAGACGCCGAAATAAGTACCATAATTTTTATTAGACTTTACATCTCCATATCGAAGTCAATGATTTTTTAATGAATAGCATATTATACAGAACATTTTGGTACAACCATTAATTGTTACACTTAGATATGCTGCTATCATCAAAATAATATATTATCATCCTTTTATTTTTATTTTATATTTCTATAGTTCTATTTCATTCAAGTTCAAATTATTTTGTAATAAATCTGTATCCGATTTTCAATTTATGAAAATGTCTATATTATAAACTGCGTATACCAATTTTTAAAACTGTATTGTGATTTTATGCAAATAATGCATAAAACTGTACGCTAATATATTATTATATTATCTGTATACTGTATACATAATGTATATATATATATATAGGTTATAGGGACGCGGAAATGTATAAACGCACTGTACGGTATACCTCATAATTTTATTATTAAACACTTCCGGACGGATATTAAAACATGGTTGTTAAAATGTTTGCATCACATTATTTCGTCGATTTGTCATTGCAAATATGCAAAACAGTGAAATAGAGTTATTGTTATTATATTATCTGCAATATTGATTCATCGTTAGGTGTCCATGAAATGATATTATATTTTACATTTATTATGCTGAAGCGTGTGTGCATAACTGGTCTCTTAATAATATATTCTATAATACAATGTTGTAAGTTGTCAATACGGTTATAAATTATAATAATTGATAGGCAAATGACAACATGTATAGCACGTAGGTAATTATAATATTATAGTGGATGATGAAATATTCTGTTTGACGTGATCCTCCTCATATTCGGAAGAATAAATAAGGTACACGTACAAATATTAGGATAAATGCTGCTACGATTTATAGTTATAATTCCCTATAAATATTGACAACTGTTATGAAACACCGTGGTAATACCACATAGGTACAAATGTTATATATTGCTCGCTTATTGTGTCGGTATCTAATCTAACACAAATATTAGATTTGGTCGTTTCGTAAAACGTCAATTGATCCGTGATTAAGCCTTAATTCGAATCACGTAGTTCAAATGTTTTGAAGGTACACACAAAGGAAAAAAGAGTTAAACATTAACAATATTTCACCCATAAAAATAATAACAAAACTTGTTGGATATAGGATCTTACCTATACTTCTACAATGCACTAAAGCCTGGGCAAGTTAATGATAATTTTTAATTGAGTTAAGTTCAGTTGATAAAAAACATTTTGAAAAGTTTAAAGTTAATAGTTGTCCTATTTTTTTTAACTCGGCTAAGTTAAAAGGCGTTTGGAAACTTACAGTTAACTTAAGTTATGTATTTATTTATTTTTTAACATGGTTTAAAATAATAAAAAGTAAATGTTTATGAAAATGTATTACATAGGTAGTGTTTATTATTAAATTATTTCTAAATTTAAGAAATTGGTTTTGAATAAAAGTAATATGTTATTTATTAAGTTTAAAAATTTAAAAATTTAACGTTAACTTAACTTTAACTTTTTGACTCTTCTATGCCCAGGATTGATAATTTTACGCTTTTGGATGTACGTAGTCACTTTGACGAATGCAGATAATTATGCAAATATACAACACATATTTTATCAAAAATATAACTGTTATTATAAATTACCTTAGTCGATGACAAGATATTTATATGCTACCTATATGTATTATATTATAAAATATTATACTTATTTTTTAAAAATGATTTTATAAAACTATTTTTTCCATTAATATTTTACTAAAGTCTATGAGGAGACTAAGCATAGGATGTACATACGAATAATATCAAATTATGTATGCAATGTTAAACTTGTTTGTTCCAAAAGTGAAAAGTCCTGCATCAAGCCATAACTCACTTAAGTATTTTAAACTTTTACAATCTCACACTATTGCCATATTATAATTGTCTCCGTGTGGATAAATTGTTTACAAACCTGAAAATTGTCGCTTTATATTATATGGCTACATTTTTATACGTACCTAGTTCACACAACGAAAATTTGTTTTTTCTCCTAGCGCTTGAAAATATGAGATGGTAAATGTACCTATACCTACGGCTAATGTATGTAAATACCTAAAAACTGAATAACTTATCTCCATTGAGTGTACAGTTATTATTTATTTACTAGTTATATCTACATGTACCTACCTGTATTATAATACCATACTTAAATAAACATATTATACATATTAGTATATTATTTTCGTAATAATAATCATTGATCATGAAACGTTTTTATTTTTAGTTCTGTGGAGGGAGTTAAAACCTTTTCAGTATCTACACCGCGCTGATCACTGTACAATGCACATAATATGTATAATATATATCTGTATACCATATAATAGCCAGTATTTATAGAAATAATATTTAATGCTAGGTTACATCACTACGACAATTTTAAGTTTGGAGATAATAACTAGCAACAGCAACAAAACATAAACTTGCTATTTACATCAAAAAAACAATATGGAAACATAGGTATAAGAGACAAATTAGGTATTACATATATATTTGAAAATTCAATTTGACGGATGTTGTGTCAACACCCGTTTACTCACACCCGTTTACTCGTTTACACTTGCAAATAGACTGCAAATGTCACCCAAAACAGAAACCCTTTGATGTTTACAGCTTTAGAGCGGACTCGAAAATTTCTCTAGAAACACGAACGTAATTGTGTCGCCAGTTTGGATAATGTCGCAGAAATGTTTCGGCATTTAGTCGGCAGACGGAATTTCGTTATTTCGTTGGCTCGGTGCGGTAATCCTGGCATAGCAATGCAATTCAAATGCGCTTACCACATCTATCATGTTTCATGAGCATTCGTTTGATGACAAATGATATCGCATGCACCTATAATTAATTTAAGATCAATTTAGAATTGCGTATGGATATATTGCTACATTTAAGGTTTAGAACTTTTCTGCAGTCAATTGATTGGCAATTGCCGTGCTCGAGTCATCGGCTGATGTTTTATATCTCATATTATTATTTTTATTTATTTATTAGAATTAATGCCGAACGGTTTTCGGAACAATACAAACAAAGTAACAAAAATTAACAATCTTATTACAAACGTAAGATATAACAAAATAAATTGTAATAACTTATAACATATAAAAATAACTTTCAATTAGTTTCACAGAGAATTACATATATTTAAAAGAATATTGTGAGGCATTGAAGCCGGCCGGGGTACGAAAAAATTACACATTGCCAAATTGGCTATCGACATCATTCTGATCAGGGGAGAATTATTGGCAAAATTATTATGGTCAACTAGTAGGTAAATTAATAATCCCTTAAACCTGATGCTACCAGAAACACGAGTATTGAGTCGTCCTAACAAACGGGGTGTATCGATATTTCCTTCATTAAGCCCACTAATAAAACGACAACCGGAGTAACGATATTACGGAGTACTTGGGTAACGATTTAAAACCAAAAACATCGCTGATGGCCATGCTATAGTTCAAAAATACTCGACCAAAACTACTAAAATATAATTGTTTTCAAAATACGAGTATATAGAATTACTCCTGTCTTGCAACGCGTATTTCGTAAACCGCGTATTTCTGTATATCTCAGTTTATCTGTATACCGATGACTGTACACCTTTATAATATTATGTACCTTATCTAAACAGCACCTACCAATAATTATCAATTATGATGGAATAATGTACATATCGATGTACATCGGTTTTAACAAAATTATAACAAACATAATCATTCCTCTGTTGTACCTAATATTATGATACGTGTAAGTATATCCGATAATATGCTTTATTATGACACTAATAATTATATTATTATAACTGTCTATAGAGTTTTGTACTTTGAGTCTATGTCACACTTAACGACCGACGTTATCTCACTTGTTTTTATTGGACGTATTTTATAAGATAACTAATGCCTTATTATTGACTTTTTTTTCTTCTGAACAATCGTTCAAAACTCTTCAGGCACTTGCGACCTGTGATCACCAGTGATCTAACCTATAACCGATATAGATATACCTATATTAATTTCATTCGAATCAACTGTTCATGCTTTTTAATAGTAAATTATTTTAATATTTTTTAAGTTGCCAATTTTTCAACTTTTTTCAACAAACTGTGTCCAATAAAAACACGTGATATTATGCTCTTCGACGAATCCAGACGTCAACATTTTACCAATCATATAAAGGTAATAAATGCGTATTAAAAGATTTGAAAATCGTATAATAACCACTTGTAAATAATAATTAATTATCCAATACTAAATACATATAGATTTAAGATACAATTCAAATTTTAATTATTGCCGTCGTTACCGCTATTAGGTGTACGCTTTCTCGGCTTAATTTTATTTTATATTTTTTACAAATAAATTATGAAAATATTATATCCATTTGTAAAATGTGTTTAATAGGCCCACCAGTGTATTCGTACAATGGATGTAAATACTAAATGTAGAGAGACTTATAATTTTTAGTTGCTTCTTTCCTATTGTATATATTATTTTTATATAATAATATGTAGGTATATGTATGGCATTTTCAATTTGCAGAACGTTGTTCTCGACCGTAATGGTCATTAAATATTTTTATGGTCTGTTAACCCGCACATTTATACACAAGTCAAGTCATCACCACGATCTATATTATTATTAGTAATGTAAAACAAAAGAAAATAATTGTTTGCATACTCGACTACCAATAACGTATCAACCAGCGCGTACCTATATCACTGTGATTATTTATACAGTCAAATCAAATAGTACAGTATTAATTAAGCTGTGCTGAAACGATGCACAAAAGACGATATTATAATAATATAGTGTCTTTGATACCTACTCACAAACAAAGACCAAAGTTCACGTTTAACAGGCATGCCATGCACTTCATGTCTTCACGAAGTTTATCTGTTTGTTTGCCAAATATTAAAATAAATGCTAATAATGTCATTAAAACGTGTCATAATGATTCACGACGTTCATTCCTTTGCAATTTAATTGATATTTACTAAGGGAAAATGGCGGTTAATTATCATATTAAATGTGCAGGTTTGATTATTTACATTGAGAATTAATTTTTATACCATTGTTAAGATTGTATTAGAATCGTTATTAATTATTATACTAAATATTTAATATTATTAAATGTGTAGGCAACGTTTTTCGAAATATTTCAGTTGATCCTAAAAATGTTCTGTAAAAATATAATAATTGGTTAGACGATAAACATATAACTTACAAATTATTAAAATAAATTTGGCAGACCATCAAATTGTATACACTATACGTTACTACACACTCTTATTTTTGATGTGTTTTAGATTCTGAGAGAAGCGATTATTATAGTTTTACAGTGATGTATCTATGTATTTTTAATTATATTTTTATTTTTAGGGTCTATCGTCACCAATACTTAACAAGTGTTTCATTTTTAAGGGTAGTTTTTGGTAGAAAATGGTATCTAATAGGTCAAAAGTGAAAAATTCCCTGTACTTTTCAAAATAATTGGGTGAAACAGAACAGAATTTTCCACATTAGTTTGAGATAAAATCGATCTTATTTTTTCATTGTTATCCAAAAAATGAATTACTGTAGAAATTTGAACTTTTCAACAAATCAATATCATTTTTATATCATGCAGCATTTTCTAGACATGGTATACTTTTCAAAATATTATTTTGTCTCTCTTTGTGCTTTTTAAAAATATTTGAAATTATCTACCTACCTACTTTTTTTAGTTATTTTCCGATTCACAAATGATTAAAACTATTGTCTGTGAATGAAAAGATTGAACTTTTAATACAAAGTTCCTTATTCGTTTTCCACTGTTAAAAAATATCTTAAATTCATAGTCACTTTTTCTTATATAAGCGTTTAAAGTTCAAATGTTTATGAAATTCATCAAAATCACAAAATATGTAAATTATTTTGTAGTTAAAAATTCATAAAGTTTCTAATTTTATCACTATAGATTGAACAATTGAGTTCCAGATTCATTATACGTTTTTTATATTTGAGATTAAAAAAAAATTTAACATAAATATATATTTTTATATGTGATTAAATTTTAAATGTTGATAAGCAGGCTTAGGAGTATGCTTATAACATTAAAAACTCGTTAAATGGATGCAAATAATCCAGAAAAAATATTAGTAAAATATGGCATTAATAAATAGGTAGGTTAAATGTTTTTAAACCATTTTAAAGTTGGTATGAAAATGTGAAAAAATATAATTAGAATTTAAATTCCGAAAATGTTAATACTATTAAGGCTATAATTAAAATACTTTACTTTGAAGTTTTGAAACAGGAACTTTCTGTCTGTTTTACTTTTGATTTAATTTAATTTAAAAAATTAAATTAAGTTTATAACAATATTAAAACTATTATCCTAATTTTGTACATTTTCTCCAAATTAATTTGAACGATAAGACTTTTTTTGAGACTTTCGAATAGGAACTTGAGGTGGTTGTCGGATTACATATTTTTACTAATCTTAAAAATTGCTTTTGATATCCGGGTTATTGTTCAACACAAATTTTATTTTATTTTTAATAACTCTAATATTGTTTGGTGCATTTTCTAATAAGTCTTCAGTTTTATTTATTATTTTAACAGACTCAATTAATAATAATCCACATGGTTTTAATCGAGTTATTTCCGTTGTAAGTAAGTAAAATAAGTCTTATTACAAATAAAGTTGGTTTCTAAATTTGATTTTTCAAAAAGTTATTGAGAATTTGTTTATAGAAACTGCGTTTTTACAGTTATCTGTGAATCTGTTAATCGATGATATAAATTATATGAAATAACATTACTATAATTATATATGATATATGCGATTTGTTTTAGTAAAAAAAAAGTCGAATCAACTAGTAGAATATTAACTAATAGAAAAAATAAATTATTAATAGCAATGCACAATTATAACAACTTGTCCTTAGAAATACCAATAACAGCTGAAAAACTGTCTTCGTTCAGAATCGTTTTTTTTGGAAATAAGTACCTACAATTATTATTTATTATCGTTCGAATTAAACACATCTATTACAACGACCTATTTAATGAGGTAGCTACACCCGATGAATTACTGTACAGCCGAGTGACTTCCCCGATTGTGTGTTTATTTTGTTCAGCAAAAGTAATGTTCTTCAATATTAGGGCTCGGAATTGAAGGCAAAATACATTATTTTTTCGAAGTACCAGGCAATGCTTTTCAAGTACGAAATTATACATTAGATAATTGAAAGCTTCGACTTTTATTTCGCATTGTTTTGCATTTTTAGCAATTTTTGTGTTTTTGTAACATTTGCCAATTTTTATAATTTGTTTGTAATTTTGTTAATTTTCAGTGCATTTTTAATTATACATTAGGTATATGCGTTTTTAGATTAAAATTAATTAAAATTCAAAATATTAGCTCAAGCAATTTTGTTCTGACCATTTATCATTTGTCCACCTAATTATGATTTCGATACGACGATAACATCTTTATCTATACCTACAGTGTGATTAAAGACTAATGATCGTCCGAAACTCAAACCGGCAGTAACAAATAATTGGTCATTTAGTGTTACATCATATTCTCGTTTATTTCTTAAAATTCGTACTTACGATTGCACAAAAAGTGTTTGAAATAATGATGGGTTATTTTTTAAGGATATTGAGGTTGAAATGTATATTTTAAAGGTATTTTTTTTTTTTTTTAAACATTTTTGACTAGTTTTTTGTGCATTTATGTATCTTATTAATTATACCAGTTCGTATACACTATTATACGGCTGACAACTGTATTACCTTATTAATTTGTATGTACATACAAATAACCAAAACTTTTGGTTAACTATGATCATATTATAACATAGTTTATAAAATAAACAATACACGAATATTGGTACATAATGGTTGCTTATCTATTATTGGTGTACATAAGAAAATAGAAAACTATAATCATACGTAGGTATAAGTATTATTTAAAACTCGTATTTAGGAACAAGATAATAAGATTAAAGGTTTATTTTAAATACAGTACACAGATCTTATATTGGTATCATAGTATAGTTACACCTACATTGCAATTAATCCACTATAATGAAGCCCAGCTGTTTTTTGACACTGCGACTACGAAATCTAGGTTTTTTAATAATATATAAGTTAGGTATACTTAGATTTGGGTATTTAAATCTTTAAGGTTCACACAATAAACGTTTTATAGGTAGGTGCCTACCTACAGAATTATTTTACAACTCGAGCAATTTAACTAATCACGAATGACACTTCAAATAATCGTATAAAATGCTACAAATTTAAACTTAAATTGATTAAATTGACTTCGATATAATCACGTGTTCGGAACTTCATAGAATATACTTAATATAGTTATATTATACTTATGTTGAATGTTGCAACTTGTAGTAATTAATGGCAATAATGCGCTAAGTAGCAATTATTGTTTTTGCATATTTAATGTGTCCATTTCAGAATAAAGTACCCATAAACTTTAGTGAAATAATTAATAAGTAGATTTAAAAAAAATATATTTAATCTACCATTATATCTACCGTGTAAAAAATGTTGTTCAGTTGATACATGCTATAGATATTAGATTATAATATCGTATTTATTAAGATGTATAGCATTATGTTTACAGTTTACCTACACAAGATGTACAATACGATATTATAATATACAAATATGCACATAATACCTATTTTCTTATGTTATGTTTATGTCATGAAAGAATAAACATATTACTTTTGTATATTTGTATATATATATGGTACCTATGTATGTAAAATACTTATTTGATATTTGGTTATAGTTTGAAAACAATGATTATTTTAATTACATAAATCATGTAAATAATGTAATCGACAACTATAATAACCATGCAGTTAATACCTTAAACAATAATGAAAAGACAAACGTGAAATGATTATTGGATTGATCAACAATCACGAGAAAAAGATTAATTGCTTATAGAAATAAAACCATCAATATCATAAAAATCATACTATACGTTTGTCTGATGTATTTGCATGTTGAAACCGTAATCGGTAGATAATGAATACTGAACATAGGTTTCTCTAAGTTCCTAAGTACTATCAGAAATAATCGAATAAAAATGACTTAAATCATTTGAAAAAATATATATGCCTAACATTATGATGAATTGTTTATAATGTTTATATTTCATTTTTGAAATATATATTGGGATAGAAACTGCGAATAAATAGCATACAATTTGTTTTTAACGGTCCAAAACATAATAATTTATAAATCAAAAAGTTAATAGTTACACGTTATTGCTGGCTCATTTTTGTTTTAAAATGATACAATACAGATAGTAAATAGTAGTGTCTTATAGCCTTTAGGTACCTTCCTGCATAAAAAATAAAAAAATGTATATTCTATTGAAGTAATGTAATTAATATTCGTTTAAGCACTGTCCTCATATTCGTTTAATATTTGTATTTATTTGTACATCAATACAGGTGAAGCAAATATTTATACAAAAATAATTTTACTGAAGTGTTAATCTGTTATTAAATCAGTAAAACTTGTTACATCTTAGGGTCTTACATCATTGTATATCATTATTAGTTTGAATAATTTTTGTATTTTATCAATTTAAATAATAACGAAATACGAAAATACGAAAATAATGTAGTTGCAATTGTTACATAGCTTATAAGTAGATGCCTATATATATGTAGGTACCGAATATTGAGTAGGTAGTTAATAATTTAATATGTTGACGTCAAAGTTCCATAAAAGGCATAAATGTTTTAACTTTATCGGGAATTGCAATACATAATATTTTATTATTTATGTACAGTAGATACAGTGATATATATAGAGACGACATTCCTTTTTATAACATACTTCCATTTCTTAATATGATTTGTTGACGTGATGAATAACATAAAATGTAAATAAAAATAAATCTGTTTTGCTGTGATAAATGTATTAATACTTTTAAGAATTACACTGTGATCTATAGACGTCCCAAATATTGTATATCTATTAACTATACCTATTTTGATCACCTAGTCCTAAAATAAAAAATTTACTCGTCCAAACTTTTGTTTTTTAATTTACACCAAATTTGTTTACCATTTTAAAATTTTTATTGCGCTGAAATTCGCTTAAAAGTTGAATGCAGTGGAATATATTTGTTGTGATATATCCTTATATGTATTTAAAATAATGTTTACTGTGTAGCTCAACGGCTATATACGTTTTAATGAAAATTTCGTAAGGTTATTGAAAACATTGTAAACATTGGCCTCATTTGAGAGATACGAGGGTGCATAACGAGTCTTTATTTTTAATATACTAATATTATATTAATGAATACAATTATTATTGCATGTTACCCATCTCCTGCTGGCATGCCTTAATGTATGGCACTCGCCGTGATGATCCTTGGCTAAACTCGCAAGGAGAGAGAGAGGGTGTTTGTTCGTTACAGTGGACATTCCCCCGAGTAAATATTCAAATACAAAATTAATGGATTCCAGCTTCACGAGAAAAGCGATCGGTTTTGATTTAGTTTGGCACATGCCACCCCCGTGATACCCTTTTAGAATAACATGCGTGAATTGACGTCACTCCAGCAAGACCTGTTCTGAGTCATAGTATTCAACATTATTATAAACGATATTATCATACTTATGCAATGATGCGAAATTTCGATAAAGTAAATATTGGCATTATATTAGATACTATATATAAATCAAAACGTGATCTATAAAGTGTACTTAGGTACACATATGGCTCAACGGTTATCGTGGGTACAGCAGGGACACAAAAGTTAAATAATATCTGAGTGAAATACTACAATATTATAAAACTGTAGGGGATGCGGTAATGGCCATTAAACGTATAATAATAATAATAATAATAATAATAATAATAATAATAATCGATCGACATCAAACAACATACGAATTAATAATATACATCCATACTTAATATTATAATTTAGTCTGAAGGGTTCTCATGTTTAATATGGGTAACTTCCAATTCGATTTCAATAACTATTTATAAAAATACATTCCCGTTAAGAAGGTTGTTATATTAAAGTTTCTTTTTTCAACACTATTATAGGTTTCAAAATTGATTGACTCGCACATGAATTTTGGTTTTGGGCCACGAAAATCGAATAATTGTTTTATTCATAAATTGAATAGGGTAGCCATTACATGTTACAAAAATAAAAATGTTGACAATTTTAATGAAATTATAAGGAAGATCAAAATTTCAAATTTAATACTTATCAAGATTTAGTTTAGATAGTTGTAAGTTGTTGTATAATTAGACAACTATAGAAAAACTGAGAAGTCTATACTGTGATAGATAATACTTAAACCAAATGTTCACCATGAAAATAAATACTTTTTATTGTGCAATGTCCTTTTTATTAAGATTGCGAGGAAAGTAATTCAAGTTTATAATAAATATAAGAAAAATGAATTTAAAAAAAAATATTATTTATTATCGTATTACGGTATCGAAAAAATAAAACCGATATCGCATGGTTCAAGTTTATCTCCTTTTATGGTGAAAATTTTGTATTTAACTAGAACTATTATAGCCTGAGTGGTTCTTAGTTCTTACCCGCACTAAACAGTCCTTAACAAACAATTTATGGATGTGTGATGTGTAAATGTGTGGCATCCTTTTAAAGCTTAAACTATTTTTTAAGGATACTTGTTTTTTGTTAAGACGTAAATAATGGAAAACTAAAACGTACTTTAAAGCTGGACCACTGTTTGTGAATTTGAAATTTTATTTCTCTTTTATCGCTCTAATACTTGCCATTTTATTTTTACAAAAAACCAATCTTCCCGGAATCATTACCGAATGCTATCCTCGGTATTCTGATAAACAAACAATAAATAATGGTCAATAAATATTGACAATATAATATTTCCACGTATATCTACGGAAACGCATAGGACTGAATTATATATTTTAATACTCCACAAAAATAAAAGTTTTATAAGAATTATAGGTTGGTACATGCTTTGTCCTTTTAAATTTATAAATAATCCTCACAATTCACAAAACAAGAAATCCCGTGTGCTATAGGTAATTCACTGTCCACTGATAAGTATAAGCAAACATTTTTTTTTAAATTTTCTTTTTACTGCTATTAATAAGTACCTAACATTTTTAATTTTTTGAAACGGATATATTTTTATGTTTAATTAACTCGTCGTGGTAAATGTCATACGGCATGATAATAATATGTTTGTTATAAATGTCTTCGTGTACGAACTAAATAGATCATCATTATTGTGAAGTTGTAAACCAATTTATCTGATGGAAAATATTTGGTTTGTATTCCTAATTCCTATACCTATCGATATTCGACATTACACGCTATACGTATAAACGTATAATAGGTACCGAACAATACAGAATCGTCGCTGAAAGATGCTACAATACTTTTCAAGACCATATCATTCCGGTGAATTATCATTAGCTTAGGTATTTACGAAATACCATCATGAAACTGAAAAACATAATTTAATCACTTACCTATTCAAAACAAATTATTATAAGAAAAACGTTCAACTTAAATTTACAAACGGCATGGAAGAATTTTTAAGTGCAATTACATTGGACTTATCATTTTTATAATTATTATAATTTACAGAGCTTTTTTAATAATAGTTTAATTAAAAATTAAAGATCCATTGGGCCCTGGAACACCAGACACTTGTGCGCCCTTTTCAACTCTCAAACTTCAACCCTTTTCACTTCAAAACATTTTTAATTACTATTTTTTAAGTTGTATAATTGTGTACCATTTAAAAAAAATTCATTAAAAAGACGAGCAAAATAACTATGTAATATTATATTATGCATTAATATACAATTTATTATAAAATAATTAAACAAATGTACTATATAGTCATTACTCATTAGTCATCACAACAGCGGAAGTTACAAATTATATTATTTTAAACATTAGACAGTAGACACCTTAATATAATTATTGTTGCTTCAATTGATTAAGTCAAAAACACCTAATATCAATAATTAATGCCTAATTGAATATCCTAATCGCATTAATTAATAATATAATTCAATAATTATACGGGATTACCACGCATCAAATTTACATTAACTTACAACCTAATTGTATTGTTATCAAATATAAATTTATCATTTAGTCATTATTCGTGAAATAAAGATTTTTCATTTTTTATTTTTAAATTTATTTTGAAAGAACACTTAAAAAATATTTTATAAAAATAAGTGTACCCTTAAGATTTACCCCCCCCCCCCCCACCAAACATTACACCAAGCTTGACAATAAGTGTGTACAAATAGGTAGGTATATGTATAGGTACATAATATATAGCAGTAGTTCTCAATCTTATTAATAGTACCGGGACCTAGATTTTCCCCGACCCACATTGTTTCACTTTTCAATAATTTGTGGAAAACAAAATTTGTATTTTATAAATATGTATACATTTTTATTAGGTATTTAGTTTTTTTATAAGTTTATAATTAATATGAATAAAAATATAATTAATATAATTAAAATGTACTTTTTATAATGAGGTACCTAACATAAATTTCTTGGAATCTATATAATTCAAAAATATGTTCCCGACCCACCAAAAATCGACTGACGACCCACCAGTTGTCTCGACCCACACTTTGAGAAACGCCGATATATAGCGATACAATTAATATCATAATATTATAATCAGGGTTTGGTAAAATCGTGTCCTATCGAAACGTATATTTGGTACTAAGTACTGTATAAAATGTATAAACCCAATTTTTCATTTCGATTTTCATCCATAAAGTCAGTTCAGGTTACTGCCTTTACTATCAATGGTGCCCTGGGTATTGCATAATTGTCTATTATGCTAATATTGTAATATTATATAAGTACTTTATAGTATTTCTGTGTCGGTTACCTATCTATTTATTTGTATTAGGTATAAATTATTATTTACCATTACTCTTTCACAATCATGATTTTTAAGTTAGTATTATGTATGCTATAATTTATGTACAACTTTTAACTGTGATAAGTAGGTATTATTCAACTTTGCATCAATAATAAGTGCATTTTAAGTTAACACTTAAAATGTGGTTTGTCCCTTTCTCCTTTTATATTGGACATAAGAAAATATTGTTTCCAATAATACCTATCAATAATATTGTGCTGTAGATGCTGAAAGATTCAAAAGATTCTATGCAACGTTTGCTAAATCTTGCTATTTTTTTTTAGTCACGTACCAAAATGCCCTAGGAGTTAATTGTTGTAAAAAAATAATTCCAAAAATAGCAGCTTTTTTTAATCCATCATATATTTTATTTAAATCGTTCTATGCACATCAGCACTTAATACCTACTGTGGAGATTATGTTCCAATGATAGGTGCTATTTTTTAATACGAAAAAATTGATTGTTTTGTGAATAGCTTTTAAACAGATAAAACGTATAACTCTAGAGGCATAACACTCATACCCAGGTATAATATTAGAACAGCATTTCGATAAAACTATTATACGTCCCAAAGTTGATTATAAATTATAATTATAGAAAAACCGCCAATCGATTTATCTCCATTCGCTTATATTATAATACTACATGTATATATTACAATTTACAATACCAACCTATATCTGTTTCTACATTTTCGTACAAAAGTTCTCGGTTTACGAATACGTTCCAGCGCGGAAGCCGTAAGACTTTCGTTCCTCTGGAAATTTAATACAGCTTATAATTGAGAAGTTCTGCCGTGTATACATTTATTATTACGCCAGTAGTTCGTCGGTTTTGTTTTATTATTTTTTTTAAATAATATATTATTATATAATACATGCGAGTCGTGAGCCGACACGGGGACACAAACGGACTTTTTTCTTTCTATCGCCTAGTCGATTTTCCTGCCATCGTGCCACCGGCAGGCACCTGTCTATATTATCTGCTTGAGATTATTTTCATACCTGCGTATTTATACCGTGTGTAATTAGTGTTTTAATTGGTTCCATTCAAGTCGCTGCAGTGAATAGAACTACAAACAGTTACTCGAGCCAATGTAATTTATAATTTTAATTTCATACGGCTTCATGTACGAATTAGTGTTGGCGCTGTGCAATTTCATTGAACGTTATCTTCTTAAAGTACGTAAATCACTTCATTGATTCGATTACAGTTATCTATATAGGTACAGTCAACTTAATCACAAACCCACGGCGATAATGCCCTATAGCTGGGCTCAATGTTTAACATAAACGCGGGCCACGGTATAAAAAGTACTTAGGTACGTCATCCGCGTCGGATCATCTCATTAATCGCTTAGAATTTACAATTTATTTGATTAACGCCACGATATTGTATGCGGCCAATAACGAAATAAATTTCGGATTAACTGTTATTACTGGTTCCATTGTGACCTCTTTAATACATAAAACGTGACAAAAATAACAGCGAAAGTACTTATACAAATCTCGAAAGTACAATGTACTTTAAATCTATTATAAATCATAGTATGTGTCATATTTTTTTTACTTTGAATTTTCTGAAACAGTACGTTGTCCAATGTAAAACTATTTTATTAAGACGGCGCCTTACTAATATAGTACCAGTATTATATCTGTCAGATGTGAATGATATAATATTTAAAACAGTAGATATTTAAAATACTTATAGGAAGCCAGGAAGATGTCAGCCTATACATTTTCGTATCATAACTTACTATGTATCACACAATCGTCGCAATATCAGCATATAGCAGAATTAACATTAGTATTTCTTATTTTGTAACCAAATCGCAGATAAAACAAATACATTTCACATTTTTTTACAAAAAATAATTAAAGAAATTCAAAATTGGTTAGGTAAGTAATAACTAATAACGATTCTACGTATTTTTCGAAATTGGTTTTTCCAGTATTTAAATTTAACTATTAACTCAATATTGACTAGTAACATTTTTAAATAATTTGTTTAGTAGGTTATGTTTGCCTAATTTTATCAGTTTGGTTATAAAGTACAAAATACATTCCAAGAGCAGCTTTTGTAAATGTTGGACAAAGATATTCCTATGACAGCAATGTTTTGCTACCTAGGCTACCTTGCCACTATTTGATATAAATTCATTTATTTAAAAATAACTAAAAAATATCAGTTTATAGAATATTTTGAATTATTTTTGATAATTATTAATGTACATTTTTAAAAAGGTCTAGACTCTAAAAATATTACTTGAAATGAATAACTTTCAACATATAAAATTATTTATATTAATTATGTTAAGCTTTACTGGTCCGAATTAAGCAAGATACTATAGTGTACCTATTATAAAATATAGCTTATAAATTAAAATTTTTAGGAAAATATTTATGCATTCCAAATTTTATGTTAATGTAATTAGAAGGCAATTAATAAAAACAGTTACCTAGTGAATATTTGAAGTTTGGATAAATAATATTAACTTTGATTTGGGATCATAAAAGCTATTGCCTATTAATATTACCCATTAAACTTATAACCTCTATTATATAATAGATAACTAGACTAAATGTTTAAGTTCCATTACACTTTTATGCTTGTTCCATTTGAGTATTAAAAAGTAATACTTATTTTCAGATAAAATTGAATTTCATTAATTTAATCTATAAGTAAGTTATTAGCAAAAAAAATAAATAAATAATAAAAATAATAAAACTACGTACAAATTAATAATTAATAAATACATTAGTTTCTAAGTACCTACTTAATGAAGAATAGTACTTGACTAAATAATATGATACTTCAAAATGATAATGATACATGTTTAGCATGATACAACCCACCTTATCGCTTGAATAATATTTTTGATGCGTAAAAACTAGAAACATATTATCATTGATTTAGCTGTTATTAATAGACCGTACCTATTTTATTTTATTACGTAACAAAAAAATCAATGCTTCATATCCAAACAAAATAAAAATAATTTATTTTTGAAAACCTCTTAGAATTTAAGTATCCATCATACTGTGTATATTTACAAATCGTATTAACCGCAATTCAAAAGGTAAACATAATATTATAATAATAGGAACCAGACGCAATGTTTAAAACATAATATTAAACCAGTGATGCATTTTAAATATGCCTATAATAGCTTTGTCTCGATCGTTCTCATATACACGTGTAACTTTAATATGGATATTAATTAGTAATTAAAGCTCGTAGGTGTGTCAACATAATGGTAATTAATAATTAATTACTATACATTCAAACATCAGATTTCGAATGAACTGCATCACAAATATTCAGAACACCTTATCAGAAAATTATTGAGAGTATACTTTATTCAAGTAAAGGATATGTAGCAATTTAAGAGAGTGGACGAATATTATCCTTAAGACATAATACACTTTATTTTAATTTTTCCAACCACATCTTTTGTGAAGAATCTCTATCTTATGATTTGTTGAATATCTAATGCAAACTCAACGTAAGTGTAATTAATATTCGTTATTATTTCGAGTGTTATAAAATAACGCAAATCCAGTATTCTATGATTTAATGTGTTCTATTTATTATAGATTAAGTAATTTATTAGTACTCATTCCAAAAACCTTATTGAGTATGAATGTTTACAAATTATTTTTTTTTTTTAAATAGAGTTTGTGTAGGTAATATAATATCTAGGACTTTGGATTTGGTTGTAAAACACTGAGACAACATATTTTTATTTTATTATTCACTCGAATGAGAAATAGAAAAAAAATAACTACTCTGAATACGATTACGTTGTCTTCGTCTTGCGGTGAACAAACTATGTGTAGGTACGATCAAAACGTATTGAAGACGTAGTCACATCATTATCTTCGATCTTTTCCGAATACATTATACAGGTTGAATATAATACATATTGTTATAAACACCTGCAGCTACAAAAATAACTAAGAGTAGTGTGCGCTCGTTTCAGCGCAGAAAACAATAATGTACAATACTTTTGAGGAACGACCTTCGCGGAGCGAGTTCATTATTGAAATCATTAGATTTTTTTTTAATACGCGTTTGAAACACACGACTTTCTCAACACGATTTTACACCGTATATGCGATTTGACGCAATATCTCCAAGCTGAAACCCCACAAAAAAATAAAATAAAAAAACAGCAATATGATTTTATTGTTATTCGATATATTATATTATGTATTATTATGAATTCCGCGTAGTATTATAGCTTATCCACCGTTTCTGCGATGTAAATACTAAATATTGTTTAGGTTACTTCAATTTAATTCAGCGCGCACCAACCGTAAAATATGTTATTACTATTGATAATATTATAAATAAAAAATAAAAATCTATTTTTCATCTTATATCCATTTGAATTTTATTCATTAATTCTTAATTAAATTTTTCGACGAATTTAGGGATAATGCACGTGGTATTGTAGAAACTCTTTATTCGCCAATCCCGGGATTCTGAGGAGGGATCACAAAAGAGGTGCTTGATTGAATTCTCTAGGTACCTACGAAAGTACAAATGGAGTTAATTTATTACCATTAAGTAAATAATTCAATGATAAATAAATTGCGCAGAGTCGTGGATATTTTATTATACAGTCGTCACTTATTGGACTCATGGTTAATTGACTCATTCGCCTATTAGACTCACACACCGGTTAATAGGGTCATTTGAAAATTAGATAAATAAATAAAATATGTGCATACACTAAAAAAACGTGTTATAAATGTGAAATAAGTCGGTACCGGTATTTCGCGCTTCAAATTTTACGTAGAGGGATTCAGCAAAGAAGCGATTTTGACGTATTCGAGCAACATAAATCCTACGAAGATATGATTATGAAGTTGGCCGAAGAAGGGAAAATCCAATTAACCTAGATTTTTATACATACATACCTCGAATCTCAATAAATATTTTTTAGTTGAATAAGTTTTTAAATGCAAGGATTTTTAATTTTTTTTTGGAGGGGTCATTCGCCTTATTGACTCATTCGGTTAATGGACTCAAATGGTCAGGTTCCAAGGTGAGTCTAATAAGCGGTGAACACTGTATAATATAATTATTAACGTTCAAATATTCCATTTATTTACATGGTAATATAGTATATTGAGTATAAGTACCGACCTACATCTCATTTCACAAAGACTCAAACAAAAACTCTCGTTTGTGTGTAATATATTAATAATATAGTGTATTTAAGACTTATAAATTATAAGTGTGTTGAGAGATAACTTGTACAATGTACGAAACATTGAATAAGAACATTATATAAACTTGGGTAGAGCAATGGTAAAATATGGCTGATAGGTACATACTGCGATTATGCACTATATAGGCACCTACGTACATTTTTGTTTTTGTTAAACATGAGCGGTTTATTATCCACGACCACTATTTATCTGACAAAAACATACTTGTAGAATGCAGATAATATATTATACGTATAATCCACAATTATCCATTAAATCAAATAATGTTGCAGATAATTCCAGTGAGCGACGTTTGTTAAATTGTGTTCTCGAGTAGGTACCTACCAATATTATAATATTACATAATAGGTAATTCGTTTTATTTTCATTGAATTAATAAGTTTCAAATATACTCATAATTATATACAAATAAAAATATATACCTAAAAAAAGATGGATTATATTATACACTAGTGTTCAAGTTAAAAATAAACGTCAACCCACGAAAGTATTCCAACCGACTTAAATGTTAAACAGGTAGTACCAATAAATACAAAATTAAAGAAATTAAACTTTTAAGAATTACAAAAAATGTCTAGCAATAATTTTTAGTTTAAAAATAAAAAACTAAGAATGCTAAAAAATCAATTTCCAATGCGACCAGGAATTCGAAAAGTTTGGTGCAGTAGTAAGTACCTAATCTAACACTTGAATTTATAAGAGATTCGGTTTTTTGCTGTGCTTTGGTCATCATTTAGGTACTCATTTTGTGTTATACGGAAGTGCCATACAAAAGGTTTCAAACTCACACCGTAGTATCATACAATAGCTTTTAAGTTTACAACTTTCCGTCTCATTGCCTCTAACACAAAGATTTGCAAATAGAAACTGTTGAGCTGCCCAAAAACTATTGTACTAAATTCCGTAAGACCAAACTATAAAGTTCCACCAAAAGTCAAAATCCTCTTGTTTCTCGTTTACCGTCATTCAAGCTGCCCGACAACCAACTCACGTATTTTCAAAAGGCGCTGGTGACTAAAAAATGTAATAATAAACAACATATTAATAGATTCGTCAATTTACGTAAACATTTTTTAAGAATAAGATACTAATTATTATAATAATTGTAACACCTATAGTTGAATAAATCTGGTATTTTTTGTAACGTCGAAATTTATCTTGCTATTATTATATTTTAGTGATGCCTGTACATAGAATCTCTCTTGCCCCTCTTAGTCAAGTGCAAATCGCCGCGAATACGACGAATATCTTGGATCCTGAGTGGAACGAAATATTTAACAGTTTGTTATTTAACTGTTATATTTCATAAAATATGTCGATTACTACGTACAGCTCTACGTCAGTCCAATTACTGCTCTCAGCAGCTAACATTATTATTTTGTGATTTTTATTCGTGTACATATTCGAATATTTTAATTACGATTTACGATAACAATATACTACGACCTACTATAAAAGTACACATAACATAACAGTCGTATTGAGTTAACGACCGCGCTTGTAAACACAGGTTTAAATGCAATAGCGAGGACCGAGATCGACGTGGGTGTTTATGGTGTGTGGATATTTATCCAATGATTTTTTTCATGGAAATGAGTACAAAGATAAAGATTTAGAATAGACGTACGTGTGACCTGTTCGTGTACACATAGGTACCTCATAGGTATGTAAGCAACGAAAGGAAACACGTTAAAAAAATTCAGATCATAAAAAAATAGAAAAACAACCCATCGTAGCACTCATAAACGTACTATAAATAAATGTGCATATCTTTTGTTACACAACAAATATTTATGCCCGTTAAATACATTTAAACCTACAAAATCATTATTACCTATGTATGTATGGGTATCTGCTATAGGTATACATCGTTTAAAAATTGAAATCAATTTGTATTGTTGAACTGTAAAATTAATGCTCGAAATTCCGTCGAAATGCCTACTTCATAATTGGTATAAACATATAATGATACAATAAGAGTTTTGCAATGAAAATGTATGACTGTTGAAATTTTTAACATTTATCAATACAATACGTAATAATAAATTAACTCGATTGCGAAGGAATGTATAACTACAACAGGCAACAACGATGGATTTATATTGTTTTACAGTATCATCACTTATCAGTATAGGTGTATAATACTTCAAAACGTATTAATATGTACGTTTGACAATTCGACTATTTTATTATAATGTTTATACGAATTCTGAATAAAATAAATAGTTAAATAATATAATTAATTTAGGTTAAAATATTTCAGGAACGAGATCATATAGATACTATTGTACCTATAATATACACGCGTATTTCACTTTTTCATTATTTAAACAAAAACCCTACTCTAGGTACTTAACTAATAGTATGCCAAAGTAAAAAATTAAATACCGCTTTTCAGTTTAAAATACGATATTACTATTAATTATAGATACAGTTCCTAACTGTATTCAGAGGAACCCCAGGGTTCCAAGGAGATCATTTCGACACTTCAGGGTTCCTCGAAATTAAGTGATTTTTTTTCAAAATTTTCAAAAAAAATACTTAAAAATCTAACTCAAGTTTAGAAGTGTCTAGTGGGGGAAAAAATGTTTGCATCATAGAAAAAAGAACTTTGTACATTAAATAATAATGTACACGGTATAATCTATACTTCTATAGTGTAATCAAAGTGCTTATTCGGTATCTATATAGAAATAATATTTTTTAATATCATATATATTCGTTGATACAAATGTATCAACAAAAACAAAATACCACAACAGACTTGATGCTGAACCTTATAATATGAGAGTACAACTCAACAACATTTGTAATAATAAAAATCAATTTCACTTATCTCATTAACACTATTTTATTATCTTATACTATTTTTGTTTTAAAATATTTTTTGAATTAAATACAGTATACACATTATTATTATAAATTTATATTGCAAATAATCCTTACACAAAATTACGCATTAAAAATATTAAAACAAAGTAGGGGTTCTAATTGTTAAGCTGTAATAACGTATTGCCGAAAGCTAAATAAAAAAATCTAAAAGCTAAAAAAAAGTAATTAGGTGCTCCATGATAAAAGTGGTTCTACGGATAAGAAAGTTTAAGAAACGTTGGTCCATAATGTCATACACTGATAAATCATAGACAATTTTATTATAGCTTGTTTTTGATTGTAAACACCACCTGTAGGTTATACCCATTATCGACCGCTTTTCAATTTTTCTAATAAATATGTATTTATAACGTTGGTTTTAATCTCGTCGAATTTAATATTAAGACGTAGGTACAACATTTTCCGCGTAGGTGTATTTAAAACCCGGCACTTTCGTGAGGAGAATCCGAATTTTTTAAAATTTAAAACTATTTGATTTAACAATGCACGCCAAATAAAATATTAATCGTAGGTTATTTTACATATAATAGGGTACACCTAGGCGGCTAGGCCTTTTGTGCCATAAAATACGATTCAAATTCGCAGCCGATCATTTTATTTCTTTTTCAATCGCTCGTTTGTGGAAGTGCATGCACTTTTCTGGGACCTTTTATACAAATTGTATAGGGTTTCCGTTTTTAATCACACACCGTATTGTATGTGTTCATCGTAGAGTCAACCAATATATTATAATTGTAAATGTCAATACGACTACGTTGTGTGCATGAAGTGCTTGAACTTCTGACTGTGAACTGTGAAATATGTGAGTGTTATTTCTGTTTCAAACAGTGCTGGTAGAGGGACGGCGGAAGATTATTTTTCTCTTATATTTGCAACCCCTAATGGCTTCCTGTTAAGTGAACTGTATACGTAAGACCAACAATATGGAATTGTGTTTCAATTTTAATTTTTAATTAATTCTACCTATATATTTAATTATTGTCATCGTAGAAAAAAACACGCTGCACCATACCCCCGTATTAGCACGAGGCGTCTGCTTCCGAAAGGCGCTCTCCGAAGTTAATAATTATTAGAATCAACTTATATTATAATAGTATCTTTGAATACATGTTCTGTTTTAATTAAAACGATTAGGTAAAGTTCGAAACTTGCTTGAGTCTTTGAGATATTCTAAAAGTAAATAATAATAATAATAATAATAATATGTTCTCCTAGCTATACCTACTGTGTGTATAGTATGGAAACTATTCGTAACTCGTAAGCATAATGTACCTGCCTATTCAGCCACTTAATTTATTTTAAATCATGCGGATTAACTAGGACTTAGGAGTAAGTAAGTAGTGTAAATTGTAAGACTGAATTTGAAATATTGATTCGTCGTTATATTTAGTAATATTACCTAAATATTAAAATAAATTATTTGTGTTTACAATGAAAAGAGGAATGCATAAGTCATTTTTTTTAAATATGTATAACTATAGTGTAGGTTGTAGGTCCTTATTAATATTTTTATTTATTTATTTATAATGTTATTTAATGCTAAATTAGTTCATGAGTGGAATAAGAAAAAGTTCACATTTTTGTTAAATTTATTTATTCTTAGGTATTTATATATTTATTTACGTATCTACCAGTGACGTACATCAGAATCTATTTCGGGGAATGGGGTCAAAAATCTTACGTTTTGTTATTTTAGAATAAAAACGTACTTTTAAACCCATTTCGTTTTCCTGTATCTAATTATATAATACTATAGGTGGGTATTATAGTTAGTGTATACAATTTTTCGAACGCGTGAAAAACAAAATAAACAATATTTTCATGTTGATACATACCAATATGTGCAAAATGATTCACCAGGCAAGATAACTCATTTTTCCTCCAATAATGCAGTTATTTGAAATCTGATTTTTGGATTTTTTATTTAATAAATTTAATTTCTCATTTAGTCATTTCACATTATGTTATATAATTGTATTGTGTAAAGGCGGTACATTATTTTGATCGTTTTCCGGATTTTTATATTATATTATTACAATCCAATGAGACCAAAAATGTTGACTTTATATAAAAAGAAGGCGATGTACTCTTCCGTCCTCTTACAACCCCCCATCCCCCTCCCCCCCACTACCATCATCAACGACTCAAACCACTGCGAATATGAACGGTGTTTAATCTTCTTTTTTTTTGTTTGCCCACTCAGTTCCAGAGCCTGACAAACCTACCATGTGGGCTGGAGTCCAACAACAACATAGCCACCGCGGGCGTGAGCATGGACGAAGAGGACGGTAGTGCGGACGATGACGAGCACATACGAACCGGTCTGTCTTACGACGAAGACTACGAAGACAACGCCTTCTCGACGTCATTCGCGGGCGCGTCCGAGGCGACCGCTGGCACAGCCCTCGTCAACGGCATTCGAAATGGAGGCGGTGGCAGCGGAAGCGGAACCGGAATCGAAAAGTTCCGCATCGAATACCCGAAAAAGTTCCACAATGCCCGCAGCATGTCACTGTCCATGGAACGGAACGCTTACTGCGAACTGTGCCGGTTTTCGCGCAGCCCCGTGCCGTTCGACCAGGGCGGAAGTGGCGGAGGCAGCGGCGGAGGCGGCGAACCGGACGAACGCGACAAGGGCGTCCGCCGGTACTTCGGGTTCACCATCAAACAGTACATGGCGCTCGGTTCGCTCGCGCTGGTCGACTTCCTCGGGTTCTGCTCCATGTCAGTCATGGCACCAACCTTTCCGAAAGAGGTACCTATATACATATACACTTTACATTGATATCAGATAGGCACTTTAGCGCTGCTTTCGATTAAGCAGATAGTTTGCACTGCAGTCCACTGTAAGTGCACATAATACAGTAAGGGTACAATGACTTTTGGGGATAGGGCTAAGGAGATGGGGTTGAGACGCTTTGGGATCGTGCAGGCGAATGCGATCGACGACTGTCTCTCGCGAAAGCCATCATGCTGCTGCCGTGCCGGTAATTCGGCGGGGCCAACCCTTGCCATCGGACATTTTTGTGTATTATAGTCTCAACATTCAACTCGGCATTTTTTATAAGCCCTCGATAAATGTTATAAAAGCTTTTGATTTTGATACAGTGAATCCCACATCCGAATATCCTCCAACCGTATCCACCGGCGACGTACCTACAACAGTTATTCTAGTAGTGTTTAATAATGATAATAATAATAAGATAAAGGGGACTGCATAGCAACTGTAAAAAGGTTACATATACTGTCCAACCGTTAGTGCCACATTCGGTTAATATTTGCTTATAAGTTGACAATAACACAGGAACGTTGAATGTATATATTATTTACACAGACAATTGTCTGAGGGTTTGGTTCGCAAGGTAGAAACTAAAAAAAAAAAACAGTCAATTCTACGTCATTTTTAACATAGTACCATTTCAAATAGATTAACTGTAGGTGAAATCGCTGACAGATCCACTATCTTGTCACAGGATTAATCATAATAATCATTCAGCCATCATAATATACATATTAATAAATTTTAATTTTAATTGTTCAACCAGTACATCATAGCTACTTCTACAGTGATTTTCAATAGCACCCTCAAAACTGGGTTACTCGCAAGTCGCAGGGATAGTGTAGGTACTTACTGTGTTACTATGACTCTTTCAGACGTTGAATAAATCTACGTTGCTATATCGTATTCGATTGAGTTAGTTCGAACGGAATTCATGTTTCCTGTAAAATAGCACCGGTAAAACTTTTTTTTAGTTCAGTCCAACAACCAGGTTGATGTGTAGAGGAAATACCCAACCAGCCAAACTTGTCAACTATACTATACTATGTCGCCCCCCCTCCCCAACATAAAATTCCCAAAAAATAATTATTTTGACATTTGTTTTGTAATTTGTCTGGATTTGTACGACACGACAATTATAGATGTAGACATCGACAGCCACTTGGTTTGAAATAACTATAGGGAGGTATTTGTTACGCAACCGAGGCACAAAGTGCACCTTAATAGTACGGCAGGCAGCAATTATAATTGTATGACAAGCGACGCAACTATAATTTAATGACAATAGTAACAAGGCTGGTGGCGATAATAAATATACCTTAGGTACGTAATTCCTATGTGACCTTTAACGGTTTTTCTTCTTTTCCATTGGAGCACTGGCCACCGGGTGTAATGCGGCGCAACCGAGTGTGGGATTAAAATAGGTCAATTTAAATGAAACGACTTTTGAGGAGTTTGGGTGTTCGTAAATAAAACATTTTATTTCGGTTGCTCAAAACGAAGTTTATATTATAATAGTATTTTATAATACCAATATACCATGTGCTTAGAATTCACCTTAAACCTTAATTTCCTCTTTAAATACTTTTTAGATTCTGAGCAGACCGAGAAAGCCATAGTGGTTTTACTATCATATTTATTTTGGTTTTTTTTTTGGTTTGATCTTAAGATTTTGAACCATGTGTAATTATTTTTTAGTAGGTAACAAATGTATTATCTTATTGGTACTTGTGAAACGTAATTTTTGGACATTTTTGATAAATGCTCAAAGGAAAACTATCAACAAATTTCCGAAAAATGGTAAACATGATTTTGTTCAATTCGAGTCTTGTTATTTCTTAGTAATTAATAATTATTTCAAATTTCTGAGGCTTCAAATTCCGCAACTAGGTACATTCATAGTAGTGCATACCTATTACCTATAATACTGAAATAATTTACCACTGCTTTAAAATGCATTTCATCTACTACAATTTCGATCGACCAATTTATACTACTTAATTACGAGAGTATTCGAAGCCTTCTATACAGCAGAACAATTCCTCGTTATTTCATGCATTACGAATACCTACTTTGAAGTGAGTTTAAAAAGGTATTTAAATGGTACTTAAAATCATTATTTTGTGGTTTTGTATTAAAAAAATCGTAAATACTTGTAAAAAAAAACCCAAGTACATGATTTCCTGTTGAATTTGTTTCCACTCAATTTAAAAAAAAATACATTTAATTATCAAAAAAAAATCCTCCGTATAAATTCCAGTTCCGAAGAGCTGTAATCGAGCATAAGCAAGTGTTATTTAAATAATTATTTGAAATACATATTTACCATCCATAGTGTGTTTAAGTACTTGTCGGAAAATTTAATTAATTTCATTCCAGAAGTATTTTTTAACACGCATGCACCCATATTCTATCCTGTTGGCGCATTAAATTTCGGCGGGCTCGAAAACGCAGTCCCTCATATCATACTATATATTATAATACATTTATAATGTGTACCTAACAAAGTCTTATAATAGGTGATGTATTAGGTACCTACACATTAATAATACAACCACGTCGGCTGATGTCCGTGCGTCCGTCTAAATCGTGACCACGTCGTTATCGTGGTTGCTACCTCTCTACAGGTCTCACGTCAGAAGTACGCGGGTTTATTTGTCTTTGCGGTCTACTATGGGTACACACATTATACCGACGTCCGCTCGTTGACCACCGTCAACCCTTAAAATCCTGCACGAGGCACAGCCGTATTATTATTTATATATACTGCGCTATATATTAAAGTTACCTGCATTTACAGTTTTATGGGATTTCGTGATGGGTTTATGTGTACGGGCTGCGGAACGATATCTATCCTCTTTTACCGTTCCAAAGCGCATAATACTGCTTATCTACCGTTTCGTTAGTACCCGTAGGTAGGTATCTACATAATGATATGCTGTATGTATTTATATATATATATATATTATTAGACTTATCTATAATGCGACTTAAATTACTGTACAATAATGTACGAAATATATTGCCCGAGGTTTTACGTGACGTAAACCAATTGATTTAGACGACATGGCGCCAACTCCGATTTTGGTACCTATACGTGTAACAGTATCGTATCGACAAAAAAATAAAACGCCCATACCGATCGTAATCACAATGTATAATATTATGTTAAAACTGTAGCGATAAGTGCGGTCGGGATCACCCCAAAGGTCCAAACATGATAAAGCACACGACGACTCACTTGGTTTTAAATATTACGATAGATTTACCCAGGGTTGGATACTCGGGTTTAGCCGAGTGATGGCCTTGGGGCGGAACATAATATTGTGCAAGCCCTGAATGTTAGCAAACGGAACAATACATTTTTTGATTATTAAATAGTTTTTCCGTTTTTAAATTTGTAGAAAACGATAGCACTATTATTCGCTAAATAATGAGCAACAAACAATAAACTTAAACACCGTGAACAATAAACTATGTAAGGTATGATATCATTCGCTTGCACTATACGTCCGAACGTCAGAATAATGATTGTGCGGTTGATAATATTATCGATAACTATTTTTGACGTGGAATATTACTATTCGTCGTTGACCGACATAATAATATATTATTATGACTTCAGTCAGAGGGCTAAGCCCCCCTCACTAGTTTCACGAGCTTTTTCTGAATACGTCTCCGTGACCTGTGTCAATCTATTAAAGCATCTCTCTTACGATATTTCAAGTAGTTTTTCTTTAAATAGGTTAGGTAGGCACCTATTAAATTCTCACAAAAATGTTTGGTTCTTGTCGATTTGGTTTTGATAGTTACAATATTGGTAATCTGGTAAGTAATCGGAGCAAAATTTAATATTAGCTTAGTAATAATACTTAAGTGGATTCGTTCCTGTCTGTGTTTTTCACTAAAATATACCTATCTTATCTCAACTGTACAGACTTTACTGTCTTTATACTAGTCATCGTAAAAAACGTATGAAAACATAATATATTAATATGCGTATTTCAATTCGTCAAAAAGATTACTTAAAAACGGCTCTTCCACTTTTTTGAAATTTAATTATTAAACCCTTCGTACTTTTATTTTTAAATATTGAATATTAAGAAATTAAGAATTTTAAAATGGTAATAATCATAGGCAAAACTATAAAATGTTATTAGGACAGGTTAAATGATAAGTATGAAAAAAAATTGTAATTATACAAAATAAGATTTTTAATCAAATGTTATTACGTCAGTGTTATGTCTGGCCATGGCCTGACCAGCCTAGCTCCGTAGTTTTTACTATGGTGATAATATTTAACTAAACAAATGCTTTTAAGAATGTAAGAAAGTAGTTTTCAAGATAACTTCAAAGCAAATTAAAATATTTCTTTTTGAAATTATATCGGTTAAATATGTTAATTCGTTCGACTGGCAAATGATTGATACTTTTAGAAATAAAAAACAAAATAATTAATAATATTCGTGTAGCCCTTATTGGTATGTGCGTGCACGTGCGGTAGCTCTCCGATATTCAATTTACACACAGTCACACACACTAACTATACGATCACTCACCACTCGCACATACGTACGCACTCATTTATAAAATATCATCTGAAACGATCGGTATCGAATCCCTTTTCTAAAAAAAATCAGAAACACACTTCGATTCAGTGGCGTATATACGAATTATTTTCACTATGGGCCAATTTATTAATTATCACTAGTCAAGCAGCATAGCCATAATTATAGGTACATTTTTAAGGGAGCAGCTGCGTGGTTATATAATTAATGATTATGACATATTATACAGTACAAATAAAAATTGCGCAATTAAATTTTATAATTATTATGTAAAATTAATTTTTTGTTTCTTTTTTTAAAAATATTGGCAGTGTCGTTTATATATTTTAAGGTTATCTTACTATGAATTTAACATCAAAGTCAATAAGTCATTAAAGCAAGTCCCGTGAATATAACATTTCCTTGTTGATTCCTCAAAAATGACTTTGATCAACCGGCTAACTTAATCATGGTGAAAAACTGTAAACAGTGTAAATAAACATGCAATGCTTTAATCGAACCTGCAATTTCACTATGGGCTCTGGCCAAGGGGGCCTCCCCCCTATATACGCCACTGCTTCGATTTATGAGCATATACGTATACGTAATATTTACTATGTATTTACTATATATATATCGAATCAAAAACAAATTAAACTACTATTAACTAATAAGTATATTACTACAAATTATAATAGGTCAACCTATATAAAGGTAGATTATACTCGGTAGGTACCTAGTTAGTTTCACTCATACACCTAATTGCAAATTGTAGTTTAATTAAATGTTCGAATAGTTGAATGAAAGGTATTATTAATTTAAAATACAAAATATGTACCTATTGTTAATTTTAAGAAAAATAACTATGAACATTTAATATATTTTTAGAATTTTTTGTTATATTTGTAAGCTATACGTAACGCTTCTGGCAATAACGGAAGCTCGGCATGAATATTGATTAACGCTTCTTTGATTTCCATGGCATTAGCGTAGGTACATTTCGTTAACTAAAAAATCTACTAAAATAATACGCTCACACTTTTATCTTACAAATTTAGTTTCGGATTTTTCGTATTTTTCAAATATAATTTTAAATAACATTTTCCTTAATATCTTCGAATTAGTCTATGTAACCTTAGATTTGGTTAGTTAGCATGAGTATAATATAATGTATAAATAATTTTGAACTTTACGTTTCAATCTTTGATTGTCTGCAATTAAAATTTTTAAATAAAAGTCGATTTAGTTAAAGGGGAAGGGTGCCACTGGTCCTTAATTAGACTGATTAATATTGTAGTAATAATCAAGACATATTAATACAATGTACAAATACTAGTAAAAAATATGGTTGAGTTGATTGTAGTTAGTATAATACATTTGTATCAAGAAAAAAACAATGTAGGTATTCACTAATGTCCAATAAGTAATCTAAACATGATAGTTCATTATCGGTAGTCAGTAGTCATTAGTAATTGTTAGGTTTTTACATCCGAGTATAGCCTATATTATAGAAGTACCTTGTACCTACAATATTATATGACATTAAATTCTATCAAACATTTTGTTAATTCAAGCACAATGCGGATTTATACTTTAGTAAGACCGTAATTGTGATTAAATGTAATTTCATATAATGAAATATATTATGAAAAAAAATATGCTTATGTATGTGAACAGAAATATTGTTGAGTAATGATTATTTTACTGAACAGCTAATATAATATAATAGTCTATAGACGAGAATATGTACGTACAATAATACTTTTTCATTGTTTTTTTTTCAGGCTGAAAAGAAAGATATGACAGTTTCCGAAGCTGGTCTTGTTTTTAGTTTTTTTGCTTTGATAATGTTTTTGCTCTCTCCGGCAATGGGATCAATAGTGAGTATACATTTTTTTGAAATATAATTTATATACTTGAATGCTTGTATTGATGTTTAGTAATGTTGTACCACTGACTACTGAGTGACTTCTTTCTTCGCTACATTCATATTATCTATATTTTTATTTTATTTTATTTAGCTCTTACCGATTACCTGATGCTTATTGTGAATCGTACATTTTTATGAATACATTTTTAAAAAAATTCCTGATAATTTATTATTAATTTATGCTTTATATGGTTCTGATTTGTATACGTTACACCAAAAATCCATTAAATATTCACTTATAATAATATGCAAATATATTAATATATAAATACATAAAAGAGCCCCGAATTCAGAATTCAATTTTTTTTTAGTAAATTACTATTCAATAAGTTACATTTGAAATTTATGACATTAATTCTACCCCCAAAATTAATGTTTTTATTCATCGGGTGGCAACTTATTGAGTTCTTAACTTCAAAAAAACGTATAGTTAAAAGTTAATTTTGGATGTCCAGATTAAACCTGCAGCATCCCAAATGGTAAAAACATAGATTTCAACGGTAAGACTTAGGTTACTATAAATTATAATTTATAAAATGAAAAAATCGATTTATAAATAATAATATTACATGTCTAACGTCTGTCTATTTTATAACAATGATGAGTACCTATAATGGCAACAAAAATATGACGTATTTAGAAATATATATTATCTGAAAATATTTTCCAAGTTTTTGCGTCCCATCGACGGCATCAACGGACAATTCTTTTACGGCCAAATAAATAACAATTCTTCCCACGTGATTGTCCCAAAAATATCTAAGGTACCTAATTGATATCAAATATCAAATGTTGTTATGTTCTTTTTTAAGCACCTATATAGTTATTGATTTTTTTAATGTATAGAATTACCTTTACACATTTTTCACACAACTAAAATACATTTTATGTACAATGTTTGAAACAAATTGTATTATACTATAATAAATATTACTATGAAGAAATTTAACAAAAATTTTGCGATAAATATGAAAGGTTAATTTAAACATGTACTTTATTTTCATAAACATTAAGTGAAACGGAATTGTTTAATCACAAAATGTTACAACTTCCACCCCCCCCCCCCCACAAAAAAAAATCCATTATTATAATTAAAAAAATTGAACTACTAGGATTTACAAAACTAAACTATATACATTGCTATGAGAAAAAAATATTAAATCTTTTTTCAATAAAATTATTTTAAATGAAATCGCTTTCTGTTTGATTTACACGTTACATTATATTCGTATTTACAAACTACAAATAAAGATAAATATAAAAATGTGCTTGTTAATAAATTTTAAATGTTTATTTTAGATGCCAATATTCGGAACAAAATGTTTGTTTATATCGGGAGTGTTTATTTCCGGAATATGCAATATGCTGTTCGGGTAAGTACACATTGTGATATATACCTATATAAATTAATATGATAGGTATGATTTGTCCGATTTTTCATTCAGAATATTATTGATTCCGTTTTAATTTCGGAGAGTATAATTATTGTGAAGCTGTATAAGTTTTCAAAAAGTTCCATCATTCACAATTCACCCAATGTCCAACAATTAACGTAAATTTGACATGGATATGTACCTACATGTTATAACTTATTAACAGTAAGTAGTAGATTTTCGTGCCACTATGTACCAGGTAGCGGGTTCCCTGGATTTAATTACATGGAAAAAATCTTATTACTTATTTAGAGGAAATTGCGAAAATGATGACACTGTTGGTAAATTCCTTATACATTTGAGTACCTATTGAAGTATAGAAATATTTTTTATTGAATAATAAGTATGAATATATTCAATATTCATTCCTATAAAAAGCATAAAATATATTTACATTTACATTGTATTTTAGTATTTATTATACATTCTATACACAGACACAGCAAAATCGATTGTCGAACAATTACCGCTATTTTTACCATAATATCTTTGTCTCATATCTGTAATATATTTTTACCAATTATTACATCCACCAATTTTGTATATTTGTGTGTAATAAACTATAAACAGACTACAGAGTGACTACTATGCATCTGAGAATCTGAAGTTGTATTCGATTAAAGGTACATAATATATCAACTGTGTGTAAGCCTACAGTACCATTTAAATTTAGGTTTTATAATTTCTCAACAACAATGATATTAAACATACTATAATTATGTAATTGTTTTGTTTATTTATTAAGAATAAATGATAGTCCATCGTCCCATGTGCCCCAAATGTATTTTTCATTATTTTACTTAGCTAAAAATTAATTTTATCTAGTGGGGTGGATAAAAATTACGTTTAATAGGGACCATTTTTAATAGTTATACGACGTTCGTTATACATTTAAATACTTAGATCTATGCCAAAGGTAAGGCTACTAAAATCATTCTGCTCCTAGTTATAGCTTTTAGAATGGAATATTACCTGAATTGTTTGTATTCGCCTATTCTATTGAGATATATTTACGAATATGTGATATATACAGGGCGCGGCAGTCAAACCTGAAGATTTTAACAAGAACTGGTAGGCAGGACTAAAGTGGTAGAGATTTCGGAAATGTTCTTATCGCTTTTAAATACCCGGAATTTAGTAATGATAGTTCCGTAGGCGCTCAACGTGCGTTTCGCCGACAATTTAGTTTATTTCCTCGCGATCCTGTGCCTCCTCGTGGTACCATCCACCTGGGGGTGAAAAACTTTGAAACCACAGCTAGCACGACTCAAAACAGAGGTGGTAGTAAAAAAAACTAGACGGACTCAAGAAAATGTAGAGGGGGGTGAAACAAGCAGTAGGGAGAAGTCCTCGAAAGTCAGCCAGGCGTCACAGCAAAGAACTTGGCCTAAGTGATCGGACTGTGAGGAGAATATTGAAAAAAAAGAAAGAATTTTGAAGAAATGAAGTTTTTAAATATACAACATAAAATTCTACTTGTGTAGTTTTTATTTGTTTAAATCGTCGGATTTGACTGCCACACCCTGTACTTTAAAACGCATTGAGTGGCTTGTGACGCACGTTGCCTGTGTAGCCACGCGAAATAATTGGTCCCGAAACTATACAACGTGTTGACGTCGAGCTACCGTGTGATTTCAGTGGAGTCTCGATAATTCGATTTTTTTCTGGCTCATTGAAGTATTATTAATTTGTGTTTGAGGTATATAAATCGAAAAATCATAAGTCGAATTTATTTTTATCCATCACGAGATTTGAGTTATCGAGACTGTGTAATTTATATTTGTGCAATTTGACACACTCTGTATAACTTGGGTGTTGAATACTGTACGCTCAGAAACATGAATGTAGTTCATCACGGAAAAAGTATTATTATTTTCGTTTGATCATAAAATTACGAATATAAAATAATATCGTCGTACCTACTGTGTTGAAGCCAATTTCGTACCGTCATCGATTGTCGTCGACGATAAGACATTTTTTAAGTAATGTCTACAAGTGATGTCAGCGTTATAATTATTTTTATCTCTCGGGCCCGCGTGCAACACAGATAAAACGCATTCATGTAAAAATGTAGAATCGTTTTTTTTATTTTTGGGTAATCTTCTAAGTAAAATAACTTATTACAAACATTATAGAGGATAATATTTTTGAGAGTTTGACCTATCAGTTTTATGTTTTATTATTATTTGACTTTATATTTAACTTTTATGTAGGTACAAACAGTTCGAGAAAATATTTAAACAATTTATTATATTCCATACACTTAAAAATATTGTTTTCTATAATTTTTGTAATGGGTGAGATTACTCAAAAAACTAAAACAATGATTTTCGTCAATGTGTTTTGTCCATGTCATGCGTGAGTCAGAAAGAAAAACCAACTCTCTTAAGTCCTAATTTTTCTTTCAATACATTTATGGAAATCAATAAATAAAATATGTTTGACAATTCAATAACAATGTGATCGTCGTCGACCATAATTATAAACATTTCCTGTGAAAAAAATATAGTTCCACTAAACATATATGATAACACAGATCAAATAATTATTACACGGTTTCATAAAAGTGGTTTCGCTGAATAACCTATAAATATTAAGAGAAAGCTAGCATTTGTTGTCTTCGTCTTACAATGTCGTTTTCCATGTCACGTACATGGACAATTTTCGTTCACTAGTTTCGACTGTTTGTAGTTAATTTTGATATTTGTATGAATTGGCCTATTATCAAACTCTTAGGTAAGAACATTATCTATCCTAAAGCGTTGGCATTTAAATTAGATGTTTTAATTTTCGAGGAAGATATGAGCATTTTTAATTTCTGATATTTCGCATACCCATATTTTGGTTGGAAATAATAATATTGAAAAAAAATCGCCGACGCTTGAGCACAAATACTATTCTTACCTAAAATTTTGATAATACGTCAATTCACTCAAATAGTAAAACCAACCGCACACAGTTGAAGCTAGTGAACCGCAATTTTTCATGAGTTGTAAGTTTGTAAGACAAAGACATCAGACGCATGCGTAGCGCAGTACTCTATAACTAATGCTTTAGTACTCGATTACTCTTTTTACTCGATTTTAACATTATATTGTACCTATTTTGATGTTTAATAAACGTGATTTAGTAAGTTAAAATATTTAAAAACAAAATGTTCTAGTTGAATTTACTGCCATAAAATATAAATAGCTTTTATATCATTACGTACGTACATTTTGAACCACTCAAAATATAACCCTATTATTATTTATAGGTGCAATATTATGGCCAATGCCTATATTGTTATACAAGTAGTAGATTGTAACTTGTTAGTCGGAGGTATATAACATGTATGCACTTTTAAATTGATATTCTGAAACAATTTATAAAGATAATATATTTTGAGTTTGGCCAATGGCCATGTAAAGGACATGAAAATAAAATAATATTTCTTCGTAATTGTACTCACATTTACATAAAAACTCAATTCTGCAATTCTTACGTAAGCACTAAGCAGGAAAGTATATTGTCGATTGATTTTTGGACAAAAATATTTGTATACTGCTAACATATAAAATAATAAAATAAAACTATCTATGCAAGTGTAAACAATTTTCAATAAAATTAAAAAATATATATATTTAAATAATAGGTAGGTAACGGCGGAGGAACATTCATTTTAAGTCTCAAAATGATATAAAATGTAACGCCTATAGTATCTACATAACTTATAAATATGAGGCATAATCTTTAAATGCTTATGGCTTGAATGAATAATGAATAATAATACTGTAATATCGTCGTTGTTATTGTAGGCTATTGCCAATGATACAAGATAACTTCCAATTCAAAGTACTGTGCTTTGTAGTACGAGGTTTGGAAGCAATCGGTGCCAGTGCATTTTCTACTTCAAGTTTTGTTTATGTCATTCAATTGTTTCCAGAAAACGTCAGTAGCGTTTTAGTAAGTTTTCAGTCTACATAATAGGCACCTGTTAAATATTTTTCTTTAGCGTATGTATCAGTCTTTTAAACACATTTTTTTTCTTTTCAAAGGGTATACTAGAAACATTTGTCGGTTTAGGTATGAGTGTCGGACCCGCAATAGGAGGCTTGTTATCCTCGGTAAGTAATTAATATTGTAATTTATATGTGTACTGAATATTATTTTAAGCATATTCTCAACCGTCAATTAATTTGGATTTTGTCTGAATTTTTTCATGCAGGTCGGAGGTTATGCAATGCCGTTTTTCGTCGTCGGCCTCTTGATGGTGGCTACGGTGCCACTGCACATTTACCTTATGCCTCCAATCAGAGGTAAATAATTTGATTTTTGTGTTTGTATAATATATTACGGTATAATTAATAACTACCTATAATTGTAAATACGTTTATGTGAATAAATCATAAAAATATAGATGATGTAAAAGCATCGCAAGCTGTTGGCAACCGATCCAAAGGTTTAATCAAATTACTCATAATCCCGTCAGCTTTTGTTGTTGGCGCCGTCATTACAGTCACATCCAATTTTTGGGCGTCACTTGATCCAACACTCGAGCCACACTTAAGAGAGGTATATATTATTAATATAAATACAATCATTCCGAACATGTCGATGTGTTTCGTACTTTTGTTACGTCATTACAGCAACGACATTTTAAGTAAATACTTTTTCAACTCACAATCCATCTATATTCTTTTTTTTCCGATTCGAACGAACGACCATTATCTTGGGAATAGGACTTCGTCATAGAAAGGGCGATAGAGTATTTATATATTTAGTAATAAATAATAACTTTCAGTACAGGATTATGGGAGTTGAAATGAATTTAAGCCAGTGTACGTTCATCCACACAATTGATTGCTGACAATACCAGGTGATTCTTTTATCATGAACTAAGTTGTTTCAAAGAAACTTTTTTTTTTAAGTTATATTTTTTTTATCCTCATAAATTTCTTACTCAGAAAAATATTCCACTTTCGAAGAAAAAATTAAAACTATATGTCGTTATTCAAAAAGTAAAAAACTTAGAAAAATATAAGGATAAAAAATATTTTCAAAAACAAAAATACTTTTTTAAATAATGATTGGTTCATGATAAAAAAACCACTGTGTATTTGTGGCATCGTTATTAACCTACATTTATAATACGTGTATTTTTTCAAAAATATGTATTAAAATTATATTTTCGTGTAACCATTTTAAAGGTTTACTGTCCTTAGCAAAAACATGTTAATAACTAAGAAACTACATCACGAAACATTAGTTATTACATCAAAATGTACAAAAAAATTATTCACTAAATAATTTACAATAAAAATGTGGTTTTCATTTGAAAAGCCATATTTGTATCACCATAGGATACTCCATAGGTTGAACAAAAAATTCAAGAATTTGAAAAAATTGTCTTTGAATATTTTTAAAATTCCAAAAAGAATTATTTGAATGAATTCATCATTAAAGGAAAAAATGGGAGCGGCCATGCTTGATTTAATCGCCTTGTACATCAAACTACCATAATATTATGACTCATGACCTAATATGACATATATTGTTTAATATAATTGAATTATTATACAGTGTCTCGACGTTTTCGTTTACAACAAAAACATTTATTTTAGCGTTAATATTTTTAAATATGATTTTGAAAAATGAACACCGTTTATTTGAGAGCGATTTCCCCACCATGGTCACCCCGTAGTCCATAAATACGGAAATGATTGTTCAAATTTATTAATTTATTTTAAGAGGGTATTAGTTATGAAGGTTTTTATGTTTAGACATGAAGCCGGTAGAGTACTTATATAATATTTATATTACAGTATACACTATATATATTAACCACATACAATATAGGTATATTTATAATACTAATATAATATTACACGCTAGTGCTCACTCGCCCACCTGTATAAATATATAATATTACACTCCTTTACGCATTTCTCGCCTAAAACTTGAAACTTAAATAGCCTCTAAATAACAATAGAAAATATTAGAAATTCAAAGTTTCTTTTTTAAATATTTACGTAAATTAATTAGGGATGTAAATATTAGATTGTCTGCCGGTGTACGATTTTTTCAAAAACACGTTTTAGTTTGTTTGAGCTTAGTTACACATAAAGTCATAAACATACTAGAAATTGTAATACTTTTGACGCTATAATACAGGAATGTCAAAAATATTCCTGTAAGTAATGTATTGCCTGAAGGGTCAAACACGATGAAAGTTTAAAACATCCAAACACCCTCTAGCGTGTATACAAAATATGTATTATATATGTTAGTGTCTCACCATATTATAAAAGTTGATGGAAAATATTAAATCAAAAGTCGGGTATATTGCTTATTTATTTCGAACAAGTTATTTGAGCTTTCTTCAAAATTAAAAAGTAGAAGTTATCGAATATAACGTACTGGATTCTAATTTAATTCCTAGACAATAAATATGAATGTATGCAACTATATACGCGGAAACTATAAAAAGCCTGAAAATAAAAGTTGTGGCAAATTATATAGATTTGTTTTTCAAAGTGTACTTAAATAATTATTTTCACAGATGGGCTTATCAACTGACGAAGTGGGACTAGTATTTCTGTTTTGTTCAATACTGTATGGAGTATCAAGTCCAATTTGGGGTTACATTGCTGACAAGTATGATAACCATTGGTCAATGATGTCCGTTGGATTGTTTTTGTCAGCTATCGGGCTATTCATCTTAGCTCCTCTTCCATGGTTACCACTGAATAAAGAGTAAGAAAAATTATAAATATTTAAATGGTATCTAAAATAATCTGCAGGCGACCAGAAAGTATATTTTTAATTTTTGATATAAATCAATAAAATACGTGCATTTTCCTTCATCGTGTACCTACCTAAACATAATCAACTATTGTTAAAAACCATAGAGCTTTTGATTTAATTTTAAACCATTTAATTATGATTGAATAATTTTTTATACAATTGCTGCACACTATATAGTTGAATAAACTAAAATAATAAATTCGCAGGAACTAAAAAAAATATGAAAAAATGCGAGTATTAGCGTAACACAAGTTTCGGGCAAAATCGATTTTATTTTATTGCGTTGTAATTCAAAAATGAATACATAGATAGGTACATGAAACCTTGACAAAACTATTTATTTTATCATCTCCTAAACTCAATATAACTCTCAAAATGTTTTTTCTCTTTTTGTGCTGTTTATAGAAATTTGACATTTCCGAATTTTTGTTAGTTTTTTTTTTATAAATGTTTATATCAATTTTAATGGACATTTTAAGTTTTATTACGTAACACGAAGGTATATTATTATTATATTTTCTATTCACTTATTTGTACACATATTACAGTGACCTATTTCATGATTGGGTAGACACGTGACTTCTACTATGCAGCCGAACTTACCTGGTATTTTTTTAAGTATCAATTAGATATCGTAAAACTATTAATCACGATAATAATTCAAAATTAGATATTTTACCCGAATCGTGAAGAAAATAGATTTCTGTATTCCTTGTTATTTTATTATATTATTATTATCATTTTTCTAGCAGTTTGTTGTTAAGTCTTATTATTTGTTATTATTACGACGAATTGGCCAAACGTATTTTGACGTATTTTTATACTGACGATAGACCATCTTGATTGAGAGAGCTTTGTCGTGTATACTGTATAGTATAGTGCGAATGTTTTCAGTTCAGTGTTTTTATCACGAGTAAAAGAAAACAATTTTAACAAAAAGCTAATATTATTTGAAGAACAGAGGAAACACATATAATATGAAACATCTAGAACCTTTCAGACTTTAGCTGAAACTGGAAGTTAGCTATGTGTAAAGCTGTACATAAATAAACATAATATATATATATCTAGACAGTTTCAAAGTTTAGAATTAAATATTGAATGAATACGCATTCAATATTCAGTTAAATAGGTGGGCATTGCACATATATAGTTGAATTACTAAGACATACTGTAACAACTGTTAAATGACAGTATAATAGCTTATCTTTGAATATTGTAATATACAGTTTCGATTATCAGTGTACTGTTCATTATGTCAAGCAACTACCCAACTAGAGAAAACTAGAGAACTAGAGAAAATATAGGTCAGAACTACACCAATATTCATGGACAAGGCTTAAAAAAAAAACTGTAATTAATATTTAATGAAAAAAATATGTGGGTAGGTAGGCATGCCGTGCGTTTAAATAAAATATATTTTAATAATTATAAAAAATAAAAACAAAATATTATTATAATCTATTATTGTCTGCAAGTATTTTATATTATAGATTGTATAATAAACAATATTAGTATAATACGGCATAATTATTATGAATAAAATATTATAATTTACAGTGTCTTATGGTTGAACCTCGTTGGACTTGGAATTTTGGGCGTGTCTGCGTCATTAACGATGATGCCGGCATTCAACTTCATCTTATCGAGTGCAATGTAAGTTTCACACATTGTGTAATAATATTATACTCATGGTATAGGCATAGAAGTAATCAAATTAGGCTCATTTTTTTCCCGGGAGGGGTGATGATGAACTGAAACGGCTCACACCCCTATTTATTTTACCTTAACAACTTTTACGTCTTATAAGATGTTTGCATTTGATTGGAACATTGTTATAAAATAACCTTATCTTGGACTGCCCCACGGGAGAGGGGGTGTGTGGGGGTTGTGCGTCACACGCCCGTTTACAATGGCAGTAAATTACGACGCAAAATAAGAAACGATTGGAAAAAGTGGTAGCTAAAATCAAAAAGAAAATAATTGGTAATGGACGAATGGACGATGCCGCCCAAATTGAGATAATATTGTACCTATAAATAAGAGGTCAGCGCACTATGTTATTTGTATTTTGTTTTTTTTTCACTCTCGATGACACACACTAAATATGGCAAATTTCCGTCCGAAAAAACTAATCTATAGTGTTGTCAACTTTAATGTAAATAATAATATTTTTAATATTAAATTGAATCGACCTATTAGCAAAGTTAAAGTTAAGAACATTTTATCTGTGTTGCAATAAAGAGGACGGTCTTGTGTTGTCTCCGTCTTACAAGAGCGTAACATATTACATTTTAAGTTCAGCAGATCACGTTTAGCTCAATTAGCTTAAAAACTAAAGTGAATTGACCTCTTATTAGCATTTAAGGTAAGATAATTATGGAGGGTTTCTCATGGGCTTTTTATTATATTTTAATTTTAAAGAGAGTTATGAGTATTTAAAAATTATAAATTGTTTGTACAACTTAAAATACTCTTAACTTTCTTTAAAATTAAAATATAATAAAAAGCCCACGAGAAGCCCTCCGTAATAATCTTACCTTTAATTTTAATAAGAAGTCAATTTACTTTAATTTTTAAGCTAACTGAGCTAACCGTGTTCTGCTGAACGTACAATTTGATATGTAACACTCTTGTAAGACGGAGACAACACAATATGCGGGTATAGCGTCTTCTTAAATTTTCTATGAAATAATGATAATTTTTAAATCTTAATTTTTTACATACCTACTCATAAATTTGCATTCAAATTGGTCAATTCACTCTAGTATTACCTAAAGACAAAAGATTGATTCTGTCAAACGCAAATTTGCTACATTTCACGTGGTAGTCCACTGGCCACTGACATGCTTTTAATCGATATTTTACATTTTTGGTGATAAATATGTACTCTCCGCGTTATTATAGTTTACAGCAGCTGTGGTTATAAATTGTTACGTAATAAAAATGTTGACAAAAAAATATCTGTTAGTTTAAAAAAAATCATATCATCATATCTATTATTATTACATTATTATGTCATAATATAAACGGTTTTTTTTTATTTTAAAAATTCGATGAGATTTTTGGGATTAACACCCCCCCCCCCCCCATATCCCTCATTATTGCATTTATGCATAGGGTTTATTTATAGTGTAAGAAATGTATAGTGTAATGTGTTGGCTCACTGGTCACCGGCCATCGACACAGTTTGCAATTAATAATAATTTAGTTTTAAATTTTATTGGACACTTTTGTTTTTAGAGAAAATGGATTTCAAGAAAGCGTTTCTACATTTGGAACTGTCGCCGGGTTTTGGTCATCAGCCTATTCACTCGGGTAACTACAACAATTTTTATTGTTATAAGATGTTTGATCACAACAGTTTTTAAACGAAAAATTAGTTAAAACGTGGATTTATGACAGCTTATATTATTGTAACCATACAATTTTCGTTTGTGTTTATTAAACAGCGTTAACATGTTGTCTATGTTTGATAATACATTTTGTCCCTTTCGCTTTCGACTTGCACTAACCTTACATAATATATTGAAGATAATAAAATGTAAACATGTTTTTTTATCGTTTTAGTGATATGACCGGTCCATCCTTGGGAGGCGTTCTCTTACAACATTTCGGGTTTTCTATATGCATGACCACAATGGGTCTGTTTTGCTTAGTAGTGGTAAGAAAAATAAATTACTTTATTTAATGTCGACAATAAATGTTGTTATTTACTACTCAAATATTCTGTGCAAAGGAATATCATATTAATTTATTATTAAAATTTAAAATTAAAGCTAAGGTATTTTTAAATACAAAATATTTTAATTGAACATTGACGTTTACCTCAGTAAAGACAATTATTATTAAAGTATTTTAAATATCTGCGATTATTAGGTCACAATAGTGCGTTTTTGTGTATCCAGAAATATCCTGCGCTGTAGCTAAGGGGAGTGTCAAGGTATAATTACCTTTTATTATCGGACGAGTCTTGTGTGGGCTTGAGTGGTGCGCGGGGAAAGCGTTGTCCTTAGTAAATTATAGTTGAATTTAGAGTAACCCTGTTCTGTGGGAAATTCGATTAAGAATATCGAATGTTCTATTAAGGGACGATATTAAATTGTATTATTGTTTTAAATAATACCTACACATCGAACAATATACCTAACGCAATTTCGAATTTCAATCGAATTACAACGTTTATAAAGTTATACATTATAATTAATTTATTGTATTTAATATTATGTTCTTTTAATTTTTTTTTTTCGTTCATTAATTTTATTATACACTATTTAATTTCAATCTCTATTTATCGTTTAATTATTTTGGATACTATATTAATTAAGTTTGATGATGCTCAAGCATGGATAGTTGCACAATATCTTATATTCGTCTCGAAATTTATTAAGATATTCAATAAAAAGTATTTTAATCCCTCGCATTTAAAGTAAAAGTATAAACAAATATCTACATAAGTAGACGTCAACTTTTCTTCCACCCAAAGTGAAACAAATAATACGAATTAACCAAGATTAACGATAACATTATTATGACATTTAATCTTTACATTGTTATTCATATTATGAAAGCGATTTTTTTTGTAGTTCTGCAATTCTACAAACAAATAAGCTATTGAATACGAAGCATTAGACGATTTAAGCATTAAACATTTTTAAGGAATTTATTTAGTATTGCACAGTTTAATATGCGATCGTATGTCACAGTTTATATTCTAAAATAATACCTAAATACCTAATTAATAATTACTATTTTTCATTTTTTAGGGTGTAATGTCGGTTGGGTTTTTTGGTCTTGCGAAAAAAAAAAAAAAACGTCCAAGAAGGATGTCCGACAAAAGTCCATTAAACGATCCGAAAATTATACATCCACGGTATAATTCACTGAACGACGATCGTGGTGGATCATTGATGATTTCAAAATTTTCATCCAAAACCGAAACCACTGAAGTGTAAATAAAATCTGTGAGTAGCATAAGCGAATATTCATATTACCTATAATATACATACATGTAAATGTTTAGGTAATACGATATATCAGAAAATAATATTACTAAATTAAGTATATTTTGGTATACCTATAAATAATTATTAATTTTATATTTTAGGTAAACCGGTCTACTCGAGTCGAAAGTTCCATTTTGTATTTGTTCACAGTTTTCGACAAAAGGAGTTCCGTTAATAATAGCTCATTTTTAGACACTATCATTATTATTCCAACTAGTAAATAACTATAGTTGATAAATTAATTTACTTCAAATAATTATACTTGACCTTAACATTTTTTCGAAAAATATTTATAGTACCTAAATGTAATATTAAAGATTTTTTGTATTAATTATTTTAAACTATAATATTACTAATTGTATGTGAATTAGATAAGTATTTTTTTAGTACACGTTTATTCTATTTTCCATCATAATTCTTGATACCTATATTTTAATGTTATACAATATAATGTTGCATTTTCAATTGACTGATTGTATGAATCACAACAAATAAAACAATATTTTGTTTGTAAAAATAAATATAAATATTACTTTATAATATAATACTTATATAGTTATATATATAATAAATATATTGTTTTATGCAATTATTGATTGTTATCTTTTTGATTTATTTAAAAATTAACCCAAAATAATAACAGTATGAAAATAAAAAAATAAATAAAAAAATATTATAGTTAATGGAGTAGAATTTAATTATCTATCGTACTATACGATGATAAGGCGTATGATGATTTTCTTTGTTTTATAGCAATAATAATTAATAATATAATTAATAAAATAATAATAATATAGTAAATAGATACTGCAATCAACTATGCAAGTCCCAAACTCAAAAAATACGAAGCATTGTGGAAATTATCATAAACTTTTAATTGTTTAATTCCATTTTTATTATGCTTAAAATACGTATTTATATTTTTTTACAAACATACATTTAAATAATTAAAAATTAAAATTAATATTGTTATTTTTATAGTAGTTCCGCGGGCTTAGTAAAATTTTCAAATTCGATTACCCATCACATCTACACACAGTGGAATGGTATTTATACTGATGTACCTAGTAAACTTTCAAATAAAATGAGAAATGTTTTTTACTTGGCTACGCTGTTAATATTATACGGTGGCGAATATCTGTTGGGGTGGTTGAGTGGATGCATACTCTGGAGGTTTTTATTACTTTAGTTGCGTTCTCGTATTATTATTATATACATTATACATATAGTTTTAAATGTTTTAATTCATCCCCCCTCGGGAACATTATGCAAAAACCACCCCTGTAATTTATCATGTGGCAAATCATTTTTTACGAACTCGGTAACTGCTGCGGAAGCAAAATTGTGTACATTGTTTTTGGACATTTCATTATATTTAAGTATAACTGCACAGTGGTTCTCAAAAATGTTTTACGACGACGCGCCTTAACATAAATCCAAATAAATGTGATGACAAATAATTTAATTAAACCAATTAATTGTATTTTGTAAAAATAATTACAAAAAAATTATAAATCTATGACTATAATGTTTATTTACATGGTACCATTTCGTAAAAAACAATTTAAAAAAAAGTATAAATACTTCATTAAAATTTTTTTTTTTTATGAAAGTACTTAAACGCTTACAATGAATGTACGTATTTTAAATATGAAAATGCATGTAATAAATTCAAAACTACAAAATTAACACATTTCATGAAGGCGTTTTAGACCGATTTCGTAGTATTATAATTAATTTACTAACTTATAATTTCATTCTATTAACATATCGGTGAGAATGTGAAACCATCGCCGTCACCGTCGTTATCGTCAAGATTTTATCACCGTGCCATAACGTCATAAAAGTATCGTTTATTCATATTTTTCAAATCATGAATCAAGATATGTATGTTAAATGGCCCGTGCTGCAGAGTTGTATTTTGAGATACCTAAATAAAAAAAATGAAAAAACGTATGTTTTTATGTGTAAATATTATATTAATTCGTATTTTAAACATAATTTTATTAAACAGGATACATTGTTTTAGATTTTAAAATATGGAATAACTGGTAAAAAAGTAAATATTAATTTTATAAATTTTTAGTTACGTATAGAATTTTGTTTTCTATTATAGTTTTTATATTATTTGTAAGTATATTTTCCAAAAAATTAAAATGTAATGCAATATTTAAGTATTGTAAAATACATTCGAATTTTCAACCTTAAATATAACCGACTATAGTAACTATATGAGCAATACAACTACGGGGACTAAAATTAATAAATAATTTATAAGCTTGATGGGGATTCAATTCCGACCGTTTTTAAGGAGTTCGATATAGGCAATTCTCCAATTGCGTGAGCGAGAGTTTTGTATATGTGAAGGTAGTAAGTGATCATTACTGTCATAAGACGTGTGTGTGTGTGTGTGTGTGTGTGTGTGTGTGTGTGTGTGTGTGTGTGTGTGTGTGTGTGTGTGTGACTGTAGTTAGTGGTCGGTCGTGTATAGTGTTAGAGAAGTAGTGGAGCGGGCCCCCGCACTTGCACACACTTGTCAATAACGCGCCACACGAACATTAATTATTTTGTTTAAAAGTTTTTGAAAATTTGATCACCCATATTTATCTGTTAAATATTTTGAAATCAAACTTGAACTCGTCATGACATTTGCTTGAAAACGATTGTCTCAATTAGGTATAATTCGTTTTTTACATTAATTTCATGAACATTTTAAAATTTAAGACTGTCGATATTCAACATTTAAAAATTTCACTTTGAAAAGTTTAATAATTCAATTTTAATAATTGGGAAAGTCGTTCTCAAGCAATCTCCGAGACGTAGGTAGTATGTTTTCAGAAGTTCACTGTAAGATATTCGGTATAATTTGATAAACGATAGGTCAACGATAGGAGAACACAGCCGGGACTGAATCCCCTTAAATAATAGTCACATATTGAAAAACATTTTGAGCCTTTCCGTTTAGGTTCGACTTTTATTCATAGGTATAGAATATTTTATTATTATCGCCGATTTACCTATTTAATGAAATACAATTCGGAAAATAATGAGAATCTCCTCCTCATGATGATGTCCCCTAGCTGGACTCTGGTTAATGATAAATGGACAAACGGGTCTCAAAAATATTATAAAACATGAGAATATGAGAATTCTTTGTTTTTTTTAACTAGCCGCGAGTTATTTTCGCTTGAAAAATATAGTGTCTGCAGTGGACCACCATTAGAATCATCATACGATGTCCGCTATAGAGAGTTTTCCACGTTACACAGGAAGGTTTCGTTTCATGGCGTTGGTTGAAAAAAAAAACGATTATACTAACTTTTTTTTTAAAAATAATAAAAATAATATACCCGTGCATTATAATATATAATAATAATATATGGGGATTGAGGTCTGAAGACTACACACGCCGTATATGGTGCAACGTTGCGCTGACGTGCAGTGCGTGTAGCACGGTATTCGTACAAAAGTGTGTAGGGAGAGGGTTGGAGGGTATACCAAATGAAAGAGACAAGTGCGACAAGGGGATGGATTCGCGAACAAAGCATCACGTACTGACCGTGTATAAATATATATATATATATATATATATATATTATAATATTATACACAATACACATACTGTGTGGTCTGTGAGTAACGACGAGAAATAAATTCCCCCCGAGCAGTTTACATATACATATATATATATATACAGCGGAACTGGGTCGTGTTTTGTGTGTATACTGTATATATATATATATATATATATAATATGTATATACAATACATCTATATATACATTGCAACACTTATATTATTCACCCTTCTGTATAGTTGTTGTACACGAGCTTAGTTTTCTGGGCAAAACCAAGGTGTGGAAGAATTCCTAGTGGCTGTGGCTTAAGTTACAAGTTTGATTTAGTGGGTTCTATGACCGGACGTGCTGGTATAATATATAAATAGGTGTGTTTGCACAGCGCACAGTTATTTCAATGTACGTTTATATCGTCAAGGAATCATTTATGTTTCATTTTCTATACGGCTTCATTAGTCACTGTGAACGGACTATATTATTATTATTGAAATTTCAAAAAAATATAAACAAAACAACTCTCTTTTATTTCAATTGTGCGTATCTTAATAAAATATCCATGCACAAATTAGCTTGTCTGAATTCTGAAAATTAATAATTGCGCATATTTTATTTATTATTATTGTTTAATTCGACCAGGGGACTCAGACTGGAGTTCAGAGAAGTTTGTATTAATTTACAATACATATATATATATATAATATATGTATTTGAAATGCAAACATAAAAAAGAGCGCTCGCCATAATATTATGCGGTACCACTGGCATTAACTTTAGGTGCTCTCACTTGTTTACGTAGTAGGAAGCTATTAAGTACTAAAATTAATTTCGCACAAGTATAATTAGGGTACATTAATTGTGTCTTTCTCTCGCTATATATAAATCTATTTATGCTTATTAGACATCTAATATATATATATTATATATATATCATTTGCAAGTCTATATTAAAATATACATACACGAGTACAATGTACATATTATGTATTGTAGAAAAAATATAATTTAAACTATTAATTTATACAGAAAGAAAAATGTATCATTAGTAGCATATGAATATATTATATTGTAATTCATATTATTAAGAATTTGCATCTTCATTGGATAGCTACATCGAAAATCGAAATGTTAAATAAAAAAAAAATAGAAAAAGTGCCATATGCACCTATAATGGTGTAGTAATTCTTACATTTTAATAATTACATTTTATAATATATCGTGTTAATGAAAAATTTGTAAATTGCAATCGAATGCCGATAATTATGCATATATTGCAGCCGATCGCAGTATAATAATATATGATAGGATATCGATCATCTCCGCCGCCTACCGAACACCAACAATATTTTATGATAAAAAATATTGAATACCATATAATATAATCGAATAATTAATATACAGTGGACGTTATGACGTGAAATATAAATTATAATATATTTTTAATTACTCGTAGAAGATTGTACAGGTATAAATATACGGTACAGAAATATACACTATTATACGGCATGTGCGGGGTGGCATACCACGGGCCATTGGCATAAAAGAGAAAATAAACATATTAATTAACGGGCGCCAAACACATATCACGCAATCAACACGTCATGCGGACGTTCGAATATCCCCCTCGGGTCTCGGCAGGGGTGGTGGCGAGTGACTCGAGTGGTTCGAGTTTCGTAAGGGGTGGAATGGGGGGGGGGGTGATGCGTGTAATGAAGCGTTTCCATAGTAATGCTCGGCCGATGGGGTTCTACGATGACGAACTACAGAGTGGGAAATCAATGTCAGGTGGTGGGGGATGGGATTGAGTTTATGCATTATGTATATATATATATATATATTATTTTATGTATATAATGAATGATAAGTACCTACCAACACACAGCGTGGTAAAAAAAAATTACACAGGAGAGCAATAGGTAGTTTAGTAGAAAATATATGTAATAATCATATAGTGTTACATAATATTTTAAGAAAAGTGATGTGGCCAAAAAAATTCTTACTGAACACGCGTGAGTGTTTGTTTGTTTTATGAGCATAAATACAAATTTTTCACGTTCGGAAGAGAAAGATGGGTGCTGGAATGTCATGTAAAAGAATAGTTTCGAGCCTAGACTTGCTAACCTTGACTTGTAATTTTGTAAACCAATGTAGACTAAGCTTGGTATAGTCTGTACGACCGAAGTCACACACAAAGGATGATAGCAGTAGAAATTATATAATATAATAGACTGCCTACGTACAATGCATAGTTATTACTTATTTACGTATTAATCTTACTATGAATATAACATTGAAAATGCGTCGATACGTGATGCTGTGTCATTAAAATTTTATATATTGGCTAAAAATATAAAATAAACGTCGACAGGCTGCAGTGAACAATAACTAATGAGTACTACACGTTTAATATGTCTATGTAAGCTGAAATAAGACAATAGGTAATAAATAATGTATAATATAATTATATTTTATTTTTTTAAGTTGTGCTTTTTTCCGGATTATACCCACTTATCTTTTGGTATAATATGTAATACATATAGGTATAAGTACACATAATATAATAATACATTAATATAAATACATCAATTTCAAATACTACTTTCATGAAACTTAGTGCGGCGGCCGAAACCCCCTCGTCACCCTCCGTGTAAATACATCCACGCCAATAAGTTGGCGAAGCGCATTGCCGTCACATCGGTTATAAGGCGCTAACCAACGCGCTTTGGGAAATTAATTTTAAGCGCTCGTGAAATGGGGGGTGGAATATTCGAAGACAGAAACTTGAGAAACTTTAATGAGTTACCGTGTAATGACTGCAGTGTCACGACGACGCCGGCGGCGGACATGGCTGTAAAGTAAACATTATATTTATCGGTGCTATATAAATGTGTGCACATTACGTGAATATACTGTTTTAACAAATTATGCGTAATACTTTTAGGAAAATAAGGAACCTATAAAGCAAAAAATAGAAGCTTCTGAATTTGAAGGTCTCTATAGATCTTATATACCTATAAAATTCGGCAGGCGTCCAAATTGTTACCTACTTGCTAAACTAGGTATGGGATTTATCTATTAAATAAGCGTCGGGGCCTATTTTTGTTTACAATTGTATTTTATAAATATTCTCTATTACAATCAAGTCAAAATAAAAGTAATTTGGAATAAACTAAAAAAAAAAATGTGGATATTTAGTCTATAACAGACAATTAATAGTATACATGTTCGAACATAAAATTATTGACAAAATCGAGCTAATATTCATTTTAGTTTGGTTTCAATTATTTAAAATGTAAATAAACGTTTCGTAAACAACTTTTTAACGACGATTCAGAACTACGAAAAAAAAAACGAATTTCATAATAAAAGTAAAATAATTTTTAAATTACATTAACATTTATTAATTTAGGGGTTTATCATGAATATTTATTTATTTACACGAAAATGTAAAAGTCTGTAGGTATATATCCCCTACTGCTACTCGTCCGGCCATAATGGAATGTACAGTACTGATGATTGGTGAGTATGCCAACACAATTTTATTAATCGGATAAGCTTCCATGCAAGTAGAAATAATAATTTAAATATATTTAACAACCTTTACCGGATATACCTTTATACATAACATATTATGAAAAATATGAATACCTACCTACTGTAATAATAATAATCATATACTCACAATAGACAATATTATAATTTTGTATAAAATATAAGTGAATCCCAGTCTACTTATTGTACTATACTTGTTCACGTATTATTCTATACCATGTATTGTCCGCTAACATACTTAATCATCAAAGTTTTTCCTTTTCCAGTAGGTATTTGTTTAAAATCTGTGCATTATATACCTACGTATATCAGAAATTCAGAACGCTATATTCATATAATACTTGTATTTTTATGCAACATTTTTTTTAGTTATTATGTTATTATGTCTGATCGCTCTTTATCTTAATATTTTATACTTCTAGTTTTGTAATTTATGTAACTTTCCTAGTTATTATGCTTAATATTCTATGTAATTGGGCACGTCCCGTTTTCCAATATTAAAAAAAAAAAAAAATTCCAATTCAATCGCCTACAAAAAAACAATACTATAAACCATCAAATTAAAAATTGTATATTTTCGTTAGTTCGTTACATTTAATATTTAAAATAAGAATACATATTAATGGTGCTGGCTATCACATATTGTAAACTGTGCTGGCCACTTTCACAGCGTTTATTGAAACATCTAGATTACTATTATTTCTACATAGCTCATTGTTGACTTTGTAAATAATTGCTAGTCGTAAATATTTTAACCGGGGAATTAATTTTGCTAAAAGTGTTATCCATACAAACGTAAGTATAATTAAACTGTTAAAAATTTTAGTAAAACTTATACAGTAATTAATAATATGGCTTCCCTAGGATTCCAACATGTCCAGTTCCAGTTACAAAATATCGTTTTGTGTGAAATGCGGCCAAAAAACTGGATGGATCAGTCCAGTCATTTTAAAAATGACAAGAAATAGGGTACCAGGATTACGCGGAAAATGTTGTAAATGCAAGTGTAACAAATCGACATTTGTATCTTTGTGTTATTACAAGAGACAAATGGAGAAGTGGTAAGATTTTTCGTATTTCATGAGCAAATAATTAAAACGATAAATTAAACTTAATTAAGTTTTGATAAAACGATCACAATTTACATTAATCTAGAAGAAAAACAATTAATATATAGTCATATATTATTGATTTTTCTTTAACTAGGTACCTACATTTTATTTTTAAGTAAAAAACTTATTGTTTTAGTAAACGTTCCGGATCCCGGAAAAGCCGTTAATGTTTTCAACAAAATGAAGAATTTAGTATGAAACCTTTAATGCCTTAAAAATATTTAAGATGGATTAATAATGTGTATAAATGTATTTCAAAATACAAAATAAATAATAATTAAATAAAATTGCGAGATTTTTTTATTTAGTTTTATACAACCACTGCGATTTAGAATTAATAATGTTTTTACTTAAATGTTTATTATTAAAATAATACAAGTATAAAAAAATAATTATTCAATTTTAAATTGCAAGCAGGTAAGTGGTATATTATACAAATGCATGGGTACCTACTACCTACATCATATTTATTTTTATGATTCACTAGGACTAGGTATATGTCTAAAGATTATGGTTTGTATTTAAATTGAAATTTATAGTTATATAGGTATAGTCAAATCAACTAACAATATTCAACTATAATGATTAACTTTGAAAAATCTTCATGGTATTGGCTTTTTTTAAATATGTATTTTTTATGAATATAAATATCGATCTGTTAATTTATTTCATAGTATTTTTAAAGTGTCAGATGTTATGGAAACATAATGGTTAATAATTAGTAACTTATAAAATTCGTATAATTTTCCAAAAAATCATGATAATTTATATCACTTTATTATTGTTGCAAAACATGTAGAATGTATATAGGTTTTGGTCTGTGTTAAGGTATGGTTTCCCTGCAGTGTCTGCAGGAAGCGGCGAGGCGTCTAGGGTCTAGTGTCACTATCGGTCCGGATATAGGTCAGCGTCACAAGTGGCCGCCCTGTTTCACTGCTGGGAAACCGTTCCTTCAAATGGTCATGAGTAAGGATTGTGAATTGATGCATTTGAACATTTTTAATGCAAATCCACCAAAGTTGGATAAGTTACGAATTCGAGTCATCTCAAATTTAGAGGCATTATAAATAAATCGAACATGAAGTTGCATTTTTTTTTGCGGGATACCCAGAACGTCCCTAATTATTAACTTTATTGGTGATTAAGAATTTAATTAGTTTATAATAAACACTCCCTTGTTAAAATTAAACTTATTATATATTATAAATAATTTTTTAAAACCAATTTGTATGCTTCTTGGTGAAATTCTGCAGTTATGCAGGGAATAAAAAATGTTTAATCTGTTCAAAACATAGTTTTCAGAAATATGTAATCTAATTAAAGTCCCTCCCTGCGTATCAAATTTAACATTACAAACAGTCGAAACAGATATAAAATTATAACAGCAGTTTTTGAAAAGTCAAATGATTCTTCAAAGGATAATTAAGATTCCATAATCGCCTGTCACCCCACCCACATCCACTAATTAAAAACGTATTCTCTTTATCGATTCCTGGTAATCTTCGCAATCTCGCGTAGACGCCTGAAGCGTAAATCGTGTTGTGATCTCTTACAAATTCAATAATAATTGGTAAACATACATAATAATAATATAATATAATGTGCCATCAATGGCTAGTCTCTTTCATCACTTTTCTGAGATTTTTCATGTCACTCTTTTTTTATTAAATTGTCGTATGCTTATTGTGTCAATATAGATTTGCTTGTACAGAAATAGTAATAATAAAAATTTCCTCTTTCTAATAAAACGGATCAGCGCAATCGCGGTTATGGCCCATGGTTAACGTGACCATAGTACATATGGTTATATATGAGGGATCTTAAGTTCCTACACAAGAGTAACAGGTAAAAAATTACATACGTTATAATTCCTACATTCGAGTTGTCCTAAACATTAAAAAAAAGGTACGTAGCTAGGTTAGTTCCGATACGAATATAAAAATAAGACGTGTACATCTGTGTCCTATATAGGAAAAAAGATGCATATATGAAAATTCTTGCACGACAGAAAAAAATATTAGGTACTAATAAGTAGTCGTATATAATTATATTTCATTTCCATGCATCTTATAATTCAAAAAACCTAATATAATTCCATATTTCATATAATATTATAAGTAATAAATATCATTATTTAATTTTCATACATTTGAATACAATAAGGGCCATCATATTATATATCAATAATTTCACAACCCTAAAACGTCATAAAGGACAACGGAGTAAAAGAGTTATTGATTAGGTAATAATGTCTATTATTATTTTTATTTAATTTGATGACGCATTATATTGATATTATTATACAGTATGTATTTTGTATTAATAAATTATAATATGATACATACTATAATATATAATAGTAAGTACCTATACATTTTAACTTTTAACAATATATCAAGAATTCACAAATGCAAAAATTACCAATAACATTTCCCTGATATCTTGGCTAACAGATGGTCTTCGCCCTGAATCGTTTTTCGTATACAATGATTTTATATCATTGAATTAAAATTTAACACATCCATTACAGTGACTCCCTGGACACTGTCTTAATGTACACCAGAGTGTGTACCCTTTTTTTTGCAATTATGAAATATTATATTCAAATATTTGTATATGTTTATTTACGAAACTAAACATGCTGCTTTAATATGCTGTTTGTGCGTTAGTTTGTTCTCCATATAATCAGTCCAATTTTGGTTTAACCAAACAAACACATGTTAAACGTGTCTATACTAACTCACGTTTCATGAAAAAAGTTCTTGAACATGTATCCTATATGAAATATACCAAATATTAATTGAATAGCACTTATGAATAATAAGCAATTAAAGTTAAGTTGAAGGGAGTAGTGGACCAGCACCAACAATCCTAATAAGAAGTAGGTATTCGTTAATTCATTCCTCTCTTAATTGCCTTCACTAACATAAAATCTAAATGGTTGAACATTAAAATAATACTATTGCTTCAATGTTTGATACTAATTATCGACAGTCTAAATTTAAATATTTATTTATTCTGCTTCGGTAATATAGTTTGTAATTTAAAACACAAATGTTGATTGTGATTTTAGAGAAACGAAAATCTGAAAAAAAGAGAAATATTAAATATTAAAACGTCAGGTTTTGTATATATTCCAGATAGAAAATGTGGGTAAAAAAATGAACACCTTTTAAATTGACGAATGTAAATTGTTTTTTTAAAAATCACCCGGTACATTAAAATATAGCTTGCTTAAAAATCCAATAGGATAATACAATATCACATTTCGTTTTCATGGAAAACAAACCGCAGTGCATTATTTATTATATAACGTCGTATGGTGAAAAAAGTTTATTATTTCATCAACAAACTACTATACCTATTAATAGTAATAATAATTTCATATACATATACCTATTTTTAACTTGAATAATTTATATGATAGTAGAAATGGGTCCCCATAACTCGTGGATTGGACGAACCATCTGCAGCGTATTCAGTAATATCATATTATTATGATGATATTCCTACACCCAGTACACGCGTGTTCAAAAGGGAAAGTTTCTATAAAGGGAAACGGTCACTATCGACACTACCCTACTAGCCCAAACACACAGTATGTATATAGTACCTACGTATAAAGCCTTGACGTAATCATCAGAAGAGTGTCACGTATCCTGCATATCCTCTTTCTTCGCTGACCACGTTAAAATGTGTTTGTAGTGAAAATAGATATCCTATTCCTAATATTTATTTTCTATACTCGCATTAGACGAGCATAAGCATAATATAGGGTACTTGAGACTCCTGCAGGTATAGAAATAAAGGACGTGTCGTGTGTGTATAATGTGCCTGAGGCCAAAGAAAACAATCTTTAATACATAAATTGTTTAACAAAGTGAATAATTAATTTTTCTATAGGTATTTCTTTTATTTAAAAAAATGTTTTCTGAAAATGCACTAATGCGTTTAGACTATTTAAACAATTCATATAACTAACAAAAATAATTTTATTTATGAAAAATATTGAACATGTATTAAACATAAAATTAAAAATATGTGTGACCTTGTTTTAAAACTTCAATCCTTAAAATTAGATTACATTTCCATATTAATGAGTTAATGTTGAATTGGCACTTAAGCAATATACATTAAGACCATAAAGAGTAAAGACTAAAGAGAATATCTTATATTTTAAGATTATAACTCTGGCTTAACCTAACCGAAAAATCAGTAAACCCTGTTTTCACCATTAGGATTACATTAGGACATATTATATCATAACTTTCTATACACAATGATATTTTCAAAATCTTTAAACTAATTTTAAGCTATTTATGTCATAAATATATTTACATAACCAGTCGGTAATGGCTTGTATTTATGCGTGTTATGGAAGGATGAAAGGGAGTAGGCCCCGGGTAAAAAATATTTAGGGTCTGACATTTTTTAAAGACAAATTTAAATGAAATTATTGTAGTTTTCTAATTTATAAATTACAATTTTTTTTTTTGGCATTAGAAATTTCTTGGTGGCTATAGTAGTATTGCCATTATAATAAATCATAATAATATTTGTCATGTATTTTACCGCCCACCTCCGCGATTACTGCATCAGTTTACGAGTGCCTGAATCTTAGAAAGGTCGAATACACTTAGACCGTCGCATTTCTATTTTCATTCCTATTATTTTCGAGTACAAATTACTTCAAGTAAACACACTATATACATCCCAATACACAATGATATTTCTCGTGTTTCTCCGTATTATAACTATAAGTATTTATAGCTTAATACGTACACGAATAACATGGTTATTGAATATATTAATTTGATAATTTAAAAACCGTTTAAAATATGTAGGCCGTGTAGGGTATCCAGACAAGAGCTTTCAAAATGCTTAATTTTTCCATTTTTTAAAATATGTCCCATTTTCATAGTTACTAATAAAAAATATGTGAAGAAAATTACAACCGCAGTATAGGTATATTAAACAACAAATAATTTTACCTAGCGGTTAAGTATAAATCCCCATAATAATATGACTTTATAAATACTAAAAAGGTGTTTTTTTATTCAAATAAATACGATATTGTGCTAATTTATTAAAAATAAACTTTTTTTAGTAAATATAAAAGTGATAATTATAAATTAAGTTTACCTGACCAGTGACCACCCAACAAATATTTTATTTGTACATTACGCATAAACTATGCACTTATATATGACACGATAAACCTAAGAATATGCACTAAAAATGAAAAAAAGTACTTAAGAAGTCATTAAAAAAATAATTTAATTTATATAAATATTAAAAAAATTGGAATTCAAGTATAATTATGAATTAATAAATTTAAAAAAACAAAAATAAAATTATAAAATTTGGGTTTTAAATGTTCTGAAAAAAAAATGTGCAGCAGAGCAGTTTATTTATTACTAGATAGATTATTTTCATAATTTACCGAGCGATACGAATGTAAGAATGTAGGTAAGTACGCATATCAGACCTTTTCAATTAACCATCTCAGATAACTACATGGTTTTCGATTTATTGAGTATTTATAAATCACGTTCATGTGCAATATTTTTGTGACGGATATTATTAATCAATAATATTTTCAAAAAAATATCCATCAATCGTTAAAAATCGTTAAATATGCGTCAATATAACAAAAAAAAAAATATGCAAAGTAAAATTTCATATTTGATTTCTCCGTACTATGAAACGTATTTGTATATCACTCTGTTATGTTTTACATCACCTATAATGGATATGCAATTGCTATAAGTCCCGAACCCTGTCCATAATGTAATAAAAAGTATCTAATTATTTTAGTAGTTACGCGTAAGTATACTCTACTCTCGTTTCTTGCGGAAAATAGTGAATTCGATTGACTGAAAAACTTTATTTTTCAAATTTCATTTGTTGCATTAGGTCACAAGTACCTGCAGTTTTATTTTTTAACATGAGTGGAAAATGTATCCAATTTAGTGGTACTCCTTATATATTATATACATGTATGAAATATGGAGTTATGAGTAGGAATACGAGTGACGAGAGTAGGTAATAAAAGATTACCTACTAATAAATGATTATAATTAAATAGTTATTAATAGGTATTTATTTATTATGTGTTGGTAACTTGGTATATACATATTGTATGATAGTAATATAGTATACCTAATATTATAATACTTAATAACATATATTTTATATGAGATAATTTATCAAAAAATAGTTCAACCCGGAGTACTACTATTGATTAAAAATACTAATATTTAAAATCAGTAGTATTACTATTAGAAAAATAAATATTACTTAGTAATTAGTAATTAGTAGCAATAAACGGCTTATAGTGATTTAAATATACTAAAAAAATATCATTGAAAACAGAGGTTAACACAGCATTTCAATCATTTATCAATTAATTAAAATTCAACACATCCATTACAATAGTGAGTAAATACAAAGAGGATAGGACACTCGACATTTACTATATGTTACCTATTTCTATACAGCGGAGGGGCTGAGAGAGTTCCCGTTTTTTTATCGTGTAATACTGTAATATAGTTTTTTTATAACGTATTATATAGTATTACGTGTAGTAGACAGTAGTGTTTAGTGTTACAACTTGTCTAATCAGTAATCTGAGTATCGTTTGTATAAAAATAAACATGAGGGAATTCATAATATTGATAATGTCCGATAATTGGCAATTTGTTTCATTTCATTGTATGAGGCGTGTGCTGTGTAGTAGTATGTTTTGAACTTTGGGTGACAATGCGAGTATGTGACATTCGAATCATTCGATACACCGGCAAGTGCCTGCTTGGACCATTCACTCAGTAAACGTCGTTGGCGGATTGTTGGCTGTTGCATACATTTATAGGTACGAACCATAAGTACTTTAAGGCATACAAACTCCAGTTATCAAAGTGTAATTATAAATTAATTTGTGATAGAAAAAAAATTAGTCATTAAATGTCCACATAGTCAACCTAACGTTAGCAATTAAGCAAATTAAGTAAATTAAAATAATTCTCCGTGCCACTAGTTTCACCTACCATGTTCTCTCCTCTTTTAATTATTATTTATCAACTAGGTAGGTATCCCTAACATATTACATATAATGATATAGGTAGAATGTATGTAGATATATGAGACTATGAGACAAATTATAGCAAAAAAAATTTAAAAAATAACTACCTATAGAATTCAAATGCATCCGGGAAAAAGCCAATAAAATAAAGATAATAAAGATTTAAAAACATTATATTAATACTACTAAATACCTATATTATTTACACTTTTTTTTATTGATCTAATATAACTTCGGCTGCCACTTATGGCTATAATAATCAATACATCTCTACAAATGTGTAGCTAAATTAATTAAATTGCTATTTTATTAAATATTTACTATTAGGGATCGAAAAATAATCTTTTTAAAATGCATAAAAAATCTTATAAGTTTATTGTTCTCGTGGCTCGGCAATTAATATTCAAAGTATCTAGATCCAAAAATTAGCATATTATGCAGTTCATAGATATAACTTATAATACTACACAAATACAAATGTAATTGAAAAAACTACATTATAAATATGCGTAGAAATTGGTATAAATTAAACATTTTCAAAACATATTTCTGGATTAAAACTACGTTTTGAATGTATCTTTCAATTAAAACATCTGCGATAAAATATAAACCTATATTATCTAAGGCTATAAATACAGTTACACTGTGACACCACAGTGTACGTCATGTTTGTGAAAAACACATCCATTAAAAGACACAAAATAATATGGTCGTGGGAAATATCAATCATTTTTATTCAGGTAGCTACTTTTATTTTCCCTATACAATTTTTAAATTTATGAAGTGTATGGTAGTCATATAGATATAATTATATCCTTACCACAATACCACTGAATGTCGAATAGATAGGAATGCACTTAAAAATGTGAAATGAAAAAAAAAACATTAAGTAATATGCAGAATTGTAAACATTTGCTATAAAAACTTTTGTACTTTACTCGTTAATAAATGTACTTTATCACTAAGTATATAAAGTAAGGAACAAACATAAAAAAAAATATGAATAATTTTCGATCCTTATTAATCACCATTATTACTTATTAGTATTCATTTTAATATTTTATACTACCTACTCAGTGAAATTAAAAACAAAGTGTTGTAATGTTTTTCAAATATTTTCGCTGAGAGTCTGTAAAATAACAGCGATGTGTGTAAACTTGTGAATTATAATAATGGTAGTAATAATAATATTGAATAGTAGCATTGGCCATTGATATAAGTTGTGCTTATAAGTCACGATCAATGATAGTAATTAGTAGGTAGGTACCATACTAGTCATACTACTACATAGGTACTACGGTAGTACATCAATACGTCCAACAACCCAAACAAAAAATTGCTGAATTATAAAGTTGAGCATATCCTAAAAAAAACAAAGTTTATCTAAGCTAATTATTATAGGTACTGGTGACAGGGCTTTATACATTAACATCAATTTTATTGTATGATAATGGACCATGTTCTGATGAACGAGTAATAATTATTTTTGCTTTGGACGATGGTTCGCCTTACTTATGCAAATAATTGTTTTTGTGATGGTAATTTGCCTTAGTCTTATAAACATTTTTTACAACTATGTTATAAGAGAAAAGAAAAAAATCAGTAATTGTGACCGCTGATTATTGTCAATTAATAATAATAAATAATGACTAAAATATGTTTTTAAATAATTGTTAACATAATAATAATAATAATTATAGAATTATTTTTTTAGACTATATTTTGTTCGTTTATTCCGACTTTTCTGTAGACTGTAATAGTTTGAATAGCATGATAGTTAAAAATAATGTTAAATTGTTCATTACGCGAGCTACTTACTACAACCGAACCGAACGACAAACGATATCGCGGCAGTTAGACTGCACTAAGCAAGTAAACACTGTTTGTGTGGTCGACGTGACGACGTAAGATAATAAAAATAATATTAAAATATTGCGATAATATTATGATGATTTAACATAATATGATTTTTTTAAAGTATTTATTTGATAACTAATTTTAAAAATTCTCGATTGTATGTTTGTACCTCTGTAGGCCGCACCAAAGTGAATAGAAAAAATCGGAACATTAAAATCTATTGTATTCAATTTTTTTTTTTGGTAAATGTTAGGTAGCAATGCAGCATAGACAAATTTCAAGTAGAAGTAGACTAGACTTCATGAATAACAAATTCAAATCCTTGGTCAGGTTAGATGGGTACCTACGTCGGAAATAATATTATAACAAACGCATACAATTTAATGCATGATTCCCGTATTGTGATAAATAGAGAATAAATCCCCGATGCCAATATTGCCAATCCCCTTAATCGTAAAAAAAAATGTCCGCGTCACGCCGTAACGATGACAATAATACCTAAGTAATAACTACCTACGCATTGTGTTAATAATTGACGATAATAATACGGCGCGGCGTGCGTGTAATCGTCACACGCGAAGTCCCTCTTCGTGCTCATTGTTGTCGACTTCTCGTTGTCAGAGGGTAACCATATCCATATGGTAGCCATATATATATTATAATATATAGGTACTATATAGAGACTAATATTATATTGTGTGAGGGAGAGTCAGAGAGCGGCGAGCTTAGTGCACGGCTCTAATTACGTCATTGTACAATCATTATAATTTATAATCCACTAAAAAAAATTATGATAATACACTTCTGAGTTCTGAGTCTCGAATTGATAAGATTTTAAGAGTGGGTACTGGGTAATTTGCCGGACGCAACTTGAGCATATATCACGTACGCACATTTTGTTTTGTTTCTTATGCCTATCAATAATTGTGAGGCTGGACGACACGGGGACAATGCAATTTGACCAGTTGATAAGTATAAGTTAATTTCCAATTTCCTAGAAAAAATTGAACGTCTCGCGTCCCATGACCATGTGTATATTGTATATACTGTATTAAATTAGTTGTGTTCATAGTAAGTTCATACTTCACAATATAATCATATTATAGTATTATACGTCTACAATAATAATATTATCTTGAACCAAAAGTTTCCCGTTTAAACCGTGTAAATTTGTTGTTAATACGTTAACACTGCCGTCAATATTAGACTTTAATTAATTAATATTAGGGTCAATTACGAATTAACTGATAAATATTGGTTACTTAATAGGTACTTATCGAAACATCAGGAATAATGTGCAGATTATTCTTTTGAAAAAATAATATAAATCGGTCAAAAAGAAATAGCACAAATCAAATATACAATAGATAATTATTTTGTTTGACACATCGTATACACTCGTATATACAGTGTGTTTAAAAAGTATGAAAACAGTTATTTTCCAACTTCCACATAACAAACATTTTTTAATTTCTGATTTTTTTAATAAGAATCAGGTACCAATTATTTATTGCTAAGATAAAACACAATAATTTTGAGAATATTTTTCAAAATCCTCTCTTTTATTTAATGAGAAACAATAACATTACAATTAAACCTTTGATCTATAATATGATATTTTATAAATAATACCTAAAAATGTTTTCATTTTTGGATTAAATTAAGGTATTTAAAATTAACTATTTTTATTAAATTAATGTTTAATGTTTCTAGATAAGCAGTAATTATTTGATATTTTATTATAATTCACAATTTGTATAGTTGATAATTAGTTGAACTAGTTGAACTTAAATTTTAAACTTTCATGATTTATTAAGTATTCACTCCATGTTTTGAACAATACATATTAAATTAGTTCCAGACTGATGATGCCAGTAGGTAATGTAATAATTGATGATGAGACAAGTGAAGTATAGTGTACAGTAGTGCTAGTAGATCTAACAACAAATTATTAGATAAGAATGCTATAGATGATATATATTTCTCAAAAAATTAATAAAATACAATAATAGGTGTAAGGTATAATACCTATTATATAATAAAAATTAATTTCTTATTAAGATACCTTTAGGTACTGAGTAGAGGGAGACAATTATTAATTAATAATAATTATTGGCTCTACAATGATGACTGATGAGCATTTTTTTAAATTGTATTTAGATCCAGTTGGTAGTTTGGGTTGTACAGAATAAAAGTCTCACAGTTCTCTTCAAAATAACAGAAAAAACAAAAAAAAAAACAATGAAAAACGGGAATAGTAGGTAACTCAAATAAGAATAACTGTTGAAACTTATGGACATTTTAAACATTCTTATTCTAGGTATATTGAAATTTTCTAAGTTTGATATAATTTTTAAAATAGTTAGGTTCTTTTTGTAGGTACTATTTATAAACATTTGAAAATGTCAATTTTTTATTGTGTTGTATGATCACATTTTGGTTTTTGAGTAAAAAGTTTGAAAATGTGGTAAAAGGTTTTTTATGAGTTATTCATAAACTAATTAAAAATACCTAAAATACATATACTCTGTCTCAAAAGAGAACAATTTCTTTCTGCGCATTGTAAATGATGGTTAAGTTAGGTTTTGATGACCACGTGATCATGATAACACCGGGAAATTGGTGGGAGATGCACAATACAGATGTAAATGATAGGCTGACTTTGAGACAGAATATGGTTATAATTCACTAAAACTATGATAATTTTCTAATTATTCTGTGGTTAAAAATGCATAAAATATTTTACTCTAATACCTAACCTAAGGTATGAAAATGTAGTACAAGATTCCCCATAAATATTTTTATTGGAAATAAACAAAAAGTTTAGGGTGAACTAGTAAAGCCACATTTTGCATGAGCAATTCAAATTTAATATTTGACTACTTTGGATACTTACACAAAGGTACTTTAAAATACCGGCATTAATCAATTTGTGTTGTTTTGTTTTTATTCAAAAAATATTGATGGTAGGTAGCAACTTGAAGCATTCTACTACTTGAATTTCAATTTCTATTCATTATAACATTTTTGAAATGTGTAGAATAATTTAACAAACCCATACCATTCTACAGGTATTGAGTTATAAATCAACTTTTTTTGGGCAAAAAAAATATTCCTAGTTGGAAGAGGTGTTATTAATGGGTAATTTACTCATTTGTGAGTGCCATATTATAAAGTATATATAAATTTATCAAATTTACTTATTGTATGGATAATAAGTTGTCTTGTTTTTAATAATAGAAAAAAAATCATTATGGTTTCATTACTATTTTACATTACACTATTGAATAGGTATTATGATTTTTACCAATAATATAATATAATATTTGCTCTTATACCTAAATAAGTCCTTGCAACTTGCCCATTGTTAATGAATTAAATTTGGTAAGTGGAGATATGCAACGAACAATTATAATAGCTTTTAACTAATTCTAGGAATAAGTATTGAATATTACCTCCTAAATATATGTTCTTAATAAATATTCAAATATTCTATCCGAGTCCGCGCCTGAATATGGATATGTTACGGCTACGGGCAATGTAAACCACAAATTTTTTTTAACCAACTAATATTATTTTTATTATTATAAATTATAATTATTACCTATTTATAACCTTATACCTATAATAACCTATTATTACCTTGATTTTTTTAAAAACAATCATTATTAATTTTATTCATGTATCATAATACAATACACTATGATTTTAAACACTGTGTATAACTTATTTTTGTTACTTATCGTACTGCGTATTTAAGAATCAAGTGTAGAAAAGCAGACAGACTATGTAGTTCCAAGTGCCATGCTTTTAAATCTTGTGCAAATAAATAGTTAATAATAAAATTACAAATTATTATCAAAATATTCATAATATTATGATTTATGATACATGAATAAAATTAATAATTGTTTAAAAAAAAAAATCAATACCATAAATAGGTAAAAATTATAATTTATAGTAATAATAAAAAATAATATTAGTTGGTTAAAATAAAAATTGTGGTTTACATTATCCGGGCGGGACCACATCGACATTTTAATGTGCACATTACCTGGTATTCCACATTATAAACAGATACAACAGATATATATATATATAAACTGCAATATTCTAATAAAAATTATTTTATACGCTTCAAGACTTTTTTGAAAACTAGAAAAAAAAAAAAATATGTAATTGAATTATTTAAATTTACTGAAAATGAATAAACAATAATTAAAAAAAACATTTTAAAATTGGTTTAAAACAAAGTTAAATTTACTTTAAAATTCATATCATTATTCAAATTTTAAATATTTATAAAGAAATTTCATATAACAAATATTTGATTGTTTCAATAGTTATTGGAATTGTAAAGTAATATCGAAAAATTTTTAACTAAAATAACTAAACTTATAATAATAGTTCAATCATATTTAAATAATATACATCTTCATCTTTCATTAGAATTTACAGTGAGTTACTTATGTCTTGTAAAGTATTATAACTGTGAAGTGCAGCAAGTATATTTTTTTAAATACAAAATATTGGGTGGCTAGTAACTTGCTTTATAACTCTATGTGCTCTCAAAATACCTCTGTGAGCTACTGAGTCAATTCTTGGGTTTATTAACTAGGAAGCTGATAGCATTAATTTGCTTATTATTAATTACTAACAACACACAAGCTTAGGAGAAAAATTCATTAATCAAACTTGACAAATATAGACTTACGAACATTTTTGTAGTGACATTAGTCCAACAAATTTTAAATCAACTATTTTGAATTTGTAGAACATTATGTACCTAAGCTAATAGTAGATGTTCAAAATTAATTTAATACACAATAACAGGTAAATCATAAAATTAACATGAGTACCATATTAAATTTAATACTTATATAGTAGTCAACAGTTTTAAAGTATGTTGTTAAATTTATTTTAAGTAACATTTATTGTTATAACAAATTGTATACAGTAGGTACATAGAGAAACATATTATTTGTAGTATATCATACACTGTACAGTAAAATGTAAATTAATTCATGGAAATGTCATTTGATATACACCTAAAAAGTGTGATTAACTAAAAATGGTGTAGGTACTTATTATATATTCATAGGTTTTTACAAATGACGTAAAAATGTCTGTGTATAATTTCCGGAAATAGCTATGTCATAATGATGTAGTCACATAAAACTCAATCATAAGTTTGTAGTTTGTAAAAAAAATGATACTTAGTTTTTATTTTACTGTATCTCATTATATGGATATAAAATTGAAAAGTAGGTATCAAAATATTTTTTAAAAAAAATATCCAGGTACCTATATTACCTAATATACATTTTAATTAGGTAATCTCATTCAGAATCTTTTACATGTTAATCCAAGAACAAATTATTACCTTTGTAGTACTTGACACAAATCCAAATGCATAACAATGACGACATCAACCATGATATAACAATTATTATATCATCTCATCAATAAAAACAATTTACGAATTTATCCAACACAAAATCAAAATTATTCAAATTCAAATCTCACTTCGTGATAAGTCCAACCATTATTTTGATATAGGAACAGACTATGATAACAATTTGATAACAAATCAACAATTTAGCAATATTATTATGTATATTATAATAATGGTTGCAATGCTTCTTGCTGCACTAGCATTAGCATTGCAGTTTAGCGCGTTTATATAACGTCCTTAGACGATAGATTTTAAATATATTTTGTAATTTAAATATATATATTGTATAATTATACAGGTTCTGTAGTCAGGGCCGGCGAAAGCTATGGGCTACCTGGGCGACTGCCCAGGGCGCCAGCACGGAAGGGGCGCCAAACTGTAAATTATTTTTATTTAAATTATCTTTTAATAGGCATTAACAATCTGTACAATTTGAAATTATAATTATTTAATGTCGTTTTAATTGAAGATGCATCTGCAATTGTTCCATATTTTTATAATGTATAAGAATAAAACAGTGTATCGATATTCGATACCTCTGGTTTTGATGTAAAAATAATGCATGGAACTATGGATCATGGAAGCATACCACCGCATTTGTGTGTGTCAATCAAATATATAGATGGTCGTAATAATTATTTTCACATTATATTCAGCGATTTATAAATAACTTCATAAAACTAGACGATTACATCTAGATTTTTTAGAAAAACCTCGGCTTTAAAACTCATTCGGACCTTACGGCGAAAATAACGCAGTCTAGCGTAAATCAAAAAGACACAATTGTCTGACACACACAATTATTTATTGTTTTCGAATTTATTGTTTTTAAAGTTATGATACATACTAATTTTATTTAACTTAGATATTATTAAAAAACCAACTTAATTTTACTACTACTCAAACTAGGTGGGAGGGGGGGGCTTGTTAAGGGCGCCAAAACATGGTTTCGCCCAGAGCTCCAATACTTCTTGCGCCGGCCCTGTCTGTAGTATATGATATATGATAAAATCTGTGTGTTAGACGTCAGTAGTTAGTGTAATAGTGTGTTATTACTGTTATTCTGATTGTACATTTGGTATTTGCACGTTCAATACTCTCTAGAGTCTAGTAAAATATAAATGGTCCAATGATTAAAAATTAAAACGGTTCATGATAACTGATAAGTGCCGTAACAATTAAAAATGATCCATACCGTTTCAAATCTTTAGAAAAATTATTTTTTATTGAATCATCTAAATAAATAAGTTCTAAATAATTAATAATAGTGCTCCTTCATTATCTGTTTAAATATTCACAAGTTAAATATTTTAACCACGATGAACTTTCGTTTTTGATTTAAATATTTAATATCTCAATAGTTATATTGTAATTTGTGATATTTTGTATAACTTAAATTTGAAATAATTTCTTACATTAATAAACTTACAAGTATGAAATTCTATTGACAGGAACATATACTTATTACACTTATCAGTTTTTAAAAGAAATTGCTATGTACCTACCTATTTTTATAATTTTCTTTTCCAATTGGTTATTCTTGTCAAATTTATTTGAAGAATTTTTTCCCAACACTCTTTTTAAAACTATTCAAATTCATTTTAAACACAGAAATAAACACACCAATATTACACTATAGGTACGTAGCTCTAAAGCAGTTGACAATAAATTACCTATAGACTTACACTACTGCCATAATTTTATTTTGAATATAAATTATAATCTATATTGTGAAGCCTCAATAGTAGAAGCATCAATAAGAAAAAACAAATTAACTCGTTCATTCGTTCATTTTGTCCATTTACGTTGGAATCGAGTTCAAATTTATTTTTAGCTGTGGCCTGTGATTCAATTATAATCAGCAGTCGAGTCTTCGACAAACGATGTTTATACCAGGAATCAGGGTATACGAGTATTAAATCGAATTCATATTAATTCAAATATACAATAACAAACATCGACAATCGTATTATCATAATTTATAATAATTAATATCAAATTGGTTTTATAATATTCATCCTTCCCCTCGTAGAAGTCGTAGAACGTCACTGGATCTCAGTGCCAGAGCCCAGTGATGGTCAAATTATTTTGTCTTGGCATGGCTGATATTTTAACATGCACTATTTGATTATTAAAAACACTGTCTTCTAAGACTATAATTAAAAATATAATTTTTGTTTATCAGAAACACTGATAAAAAGGCCTTTAAAGATCCCCCAGATATCTACCCCCCTCCCCCGTAAATTAATTTTGTTCTCTGGACCAAAAATATCCAGTCCCCCCCTTCTACTCAATCGCGAGGTGTTAAGGTACACTCGACAACTGATGTACAGCAGATCGTATATCGACGCAATAAGCCAATACCTAGTGAAAACTCTAAAAATAAAATATATACCTACATTATAAAGTATTTTTTTTTATTGTCAAATTTAAAAATTGTATTTTAAACACATTATGATGAATCATCACATACTCAAAAATATGGGCTATAAGCTATTAATATTTTATTCGTGCTGTTGTTATATTAATTTAACTTAGCAATAAATCTAGCCTCCCAAAAACCATTCAAATGCAACAATTTCCGAAACCTAATTATTAGATTAATATATTTATCAAAATATTGCGAAAAAACTTTAAATTTCTGACTGAAATTAGATTATATTGTACTAAGTATATTAAATATTAATTACCTACAATACAAATCATGTTTAACAAATGTTAACTTAACTTTAATTAAGTTTTAATTTAGATTAATTATTATTTATTAGTAATTATTAAATTGAACATTAATGGTAAAATTCAGGGGTGCTAAAAGATTCTACATATTACACATAGTTCAAACATTTAAAATACGCCCAGCTCCGGATTGAGTCTAATTGGGCCTACCGAGATTTTAAATTTCTACCGGCCTTCAACGAAATATCAGCCCATTTGACAAAAACATTTTTATGATCACTCTTTTAGTATGTGTACTTTAATTCATAATTGTTTCTCTATAACAAATTTGCAAATTATCTAATACATTAAATTAAGTTACTTAATATACACGTACTTAGGTATAATATTAAAAAAAAAACTCAAAATATAAGTTTAGAACTAGATATATGCAATTTTTACACATTTCATTTTATATTCGTCAGTCATCATGACTTTAGTATGAGTAGTATGAGTGTATGAGTATGACCATTATTTTTAATCAATTTACAATGACTTTATAATTTTAAAATTAGATTTGCTTATATATATACATTTATATAATTAGATGTAGGTAATAACTAATAGGTATGAACAATTATTTTAACACAATACATTATTTTTAAGCGGCCCACCGAGATTTTCTCAGTAGCTCGCCGGTATAGTCCGGGCCTGAATACGTCTGCTGCATTATAAATTATAAATATTTATTTATTTATTATACATTAAATTTAAAGTTTACTATATGTACATTTGATCATTTCCATTGATTACATATTTGCATTTCAAATAATTATAAAAAAATGAATTGATTGTTCGTATTGTTTTAACGTTTTATAGTTTTTTTTATGAAGTTGTGTCGAGTGTAAAAAATAATCAATTATTTGTATCAATGTCCCATGTCAATACACATGAAGGTGTTACTGTGTTAGGAGATAGGACAAATAATTACAAAAAATAAAATCGGTCTGAACTCCAAAGTCGACTCAACGATGTTTACTCTTTGCGGGTGCTAAGACTACGTCGTTGCAATACCTACTAGGTAATCGGAATCTAATGTTGAATTATTGAAAGTGTATACTTAGGCGACTAATATTCTAAAATTGAGATAACCAAACAAAAATAATTATTACAAATGGATTACAATAAGAAAAGAAATCGATAAGACCAATGTTTACTTCCGGGTGCCTTATCCAGGACTTCAGACCTTTGCTTAATCGCTTGACTATACGGTTTAAAATCTAGAAATATAACAAAAAGCAGATTTATGAAAAAATATTTTTGTCCTCCTATAATTATTCAAATTTATTCATCTCATTTCGCCGTGTTATTATGATTTTAATTTGTCATTATTGTTACGTAAATACACGGCAAATATGTATGTATACCTATACATTGTTTGAACGCGCTTTACTTTGCGCTATAGCAGACTACTGACAATAGACTAATATTATAATACTATATTACTATGGATCAATTTTATTGTTATTATTTTATTATTCATCGATTAACATCAAAATTGTTTTGATATTTTAAATAATTTATTGAATACGCTTTCATATTATTGTCACCTTTAATACACTGCCTAAACCTAAATTTATACCGACACAATTAAATTGATAGTGTATTGGGCCCGAGAATTATTATTTGATATTATATTTTCATACATTCCCGACGACCAGAGAATAATCTGATTTCTAGTCTTCGAGGTTTTAAATTACTATAATAATAATATTATTATTATCGTCAGATAACGCGAATGGGCGTCACACGGACGATAACAATAACAACATGACAAAACAAACGTGCGTTCCGTTGTTATCACGTTCGGAGGCTCGCCGTCGTCGTTGATAACGGCTCACTCGTTTACCTCCACGGCTCGGCACACGCACAGGTGCAGCCGCCGCCGCCGCCGCCGCCGCCGGACGGACGGACGGACGCCCTCACGCACAGCAACACGGGCGCAGGGTGTCCGCGACGTCGGCGGCGGCGGTCATCGGCCGCCCGAAAAACACACCCCCGCGCGACTTGCGAGGGTTGGCTGTACCGTGGGCGCCCGCGGCGGCGGAGCGTCGTCCGCCCGCCGTCGCCACCGGCCACACTGTCGGGGCGATTCACCACCGCCCATGTGGTTTGTACCAGCGCAACTACTACCACTTATCGCAGGCACTTCCTTTTTCGTTGATCGTACTCGCGCAGAGGTTGTTAGATTTTATTTTCTTTCGGGTTCTTGCGTTGTGTATATATATATACAAATTTTTTTGTCTCCTCTCCGCACCCCCGCCGCGTACACTCGCGCGCGCGCACGCACACGTTCACGCACCTCACGACCGGCGCGCTCTCGTGAACGCAAATGCGCGCACACGCACGCGCGACAGTGATATTATATTATTATTATTATTATTATATTATATTATTATTATTATTATTATTCGCTATTATATTATTATACACAACACACACAGACGCACACACACGCACGCAGATACACACACACGGGCGTGCGCGCGCGCACACACACACACACACACATACACACACACACACCGCGCGCGCACAAGACGTTATCTTCAATCGCGCATTGGGTTTTTGTTTTCGACCATTTCGTTTTTAATGCCGTGCGACGTCCGACGACGTACCAACACTCACCGTAATATATCGTGTCGCGGTAATGAAAACTTACGACAATCGTTCGTCTTCGACCGGACGCTTCTCACACAGTCCATCGCTTGTCCGTCATTCATAACGTTTCGCGCACGGTGTACCTAGTGTCAGGTCCCGTAAAACTATTATTATTATTATTTCGGTGCGTTGTCTCTCGCGTCCGCCGAGCACAGAGAGTAGCAGCTCTACGCACGGACACCGTCTATCGCGCGCTCAGCACGGTTCCGCCGAAAATGTCGTAGCCGCCCGCTCCGCCGCCGCCGTCATCGCCGCTGCACCTGTTGTAGTAGCTCGGCGACAGACAGACGTACTATAGAGTATAGACAACTACGTCGTGTCGTCTGACATGTCTCCACGACGCTGATCCGGTCGCATGGTAAGTCCGACGATGCTTGTCGCCGCCCGTCACTGTTATGGTACCTAAGCATCCTACTCTCGCCGTCACCGCTCTTGTCGTCGGTGCACAGCGCTTTACTGCGCTGGCCGTTGCGTTGATTGTCGCAGTTGAGCACCTACGTTTAATGATATTGTGTTGGGCGGTAAAATAAATTTCCACTCACACCTGGCACTATCTGCTTTGAATGGTTTTAGCTATACCTTAAACATTTTTTTTATGGGTACCTACCATGTTTTCAAATGTTAGTTGTCGACAGCTCTCGTGTTGTGAGGACGAGCTTTCAGCTACTTACTCATAATATGCATTGTAGATAATTGATTATTATTTTCTTAACATTTGCAACCTTTGACTTTGTTTGTGGGTGTTTGCCAAGTTAATAATGAAATTTTATATTTTAGCTGTAACATTCAATTAAAATTACTATTTTCGATAGAGATAGGTAGTACTACCTACTTTGTAATTATTTATACTGTGGCTAATGATAATGATTCAATATAATAAAAAAAAAAAAAAAAAAAAATAGGCATTTATAGGTAAATAATATGTCATCTTAAATGTTCAACATTTCCATTTCAAACTTTTACCTAAATTTCAGTAATCATTCACATAAATCAAGTATTTTATTTAAACATTTCTGTAACCTAATTTTGTTTGATACCTATGATAAAAATGAGTTCAATTATCAATAAGGATTATACAGTGATATTTACGAGGATATTTAAAAAGAACATTGAATGATAGTATCAACAGATACTACCAGGTACCTACCTAATAGTACCTAATAAGTAATAAATTATTATTATCATATCGTGTAACAGTAGTGACTTAAGAAATATTTGTTTCCAATGTCATTGATCAAATCTATACTTATCCTCACTATGTAACTAACATTTTAAACCCATCATACAAGTCGTCATTGCTATAAATTTAAATTGTTTACCCTATGGGTAAGTAATTATTAATAAGTGTTGATTTATTTTATGCCCTTTTTTTATTTTTGTAATTGGGTAGATCGAGGGGTAGATGGTACCTATCAGTAAATTTTAATAAAAACTTACATTCTGAGTAGTTTAAGAAAAGATAGGTTTCTGTGTTTGTTTTCCACAATACAATTTTTTTTTTTTTATTAATGAATTCTTTCAGATCCAAAAGCAGTGCAAAAATTCTAGTATTTCTTATTAATTTATAAATTAAACTGTACAGTATTTTTGACATTTTTTTTTATCATTTAAATATACAGTTTTGTAGAATTTCCAGAACATTTCTTCGAACTCCTTTAGTTCAATCTGTTATTTTTTAACTAGGTACTTATAATAAAGTTGAACATTTTTAGGGACTTATATTTTAAAAATTAGGTACTAAAAAAACCTTGCCAGTTATTTGTTAATCGTTAAATTAATATTTCCTTTATTACTATTTATTTATTCATAGCGTTTTATGTTTACAGATTCTGCTGATTGAAAACCATAGATCAATTGAATGTTTTATGTATCCAGAAAAAAAAAATGACGTCATCACCTAATTTTACTGCAGTTGAGGTTAGTACTACACGAGTATGCCAATATTTAGGCATATTCATAAACATAATATATTTAAATGTATTTAAATTACTAACATGCTTGTTATCTATATTATATAAAATGTAGTTATTATTCAGTAAAATTTTTTTTTAAATTTAAATAGCATTAATACATTTACTTACCTATGTATTTTTATATATTATGTACTATGTTATACTATTCTTACATTTCTATTTTAATATAAAGGGGACAAAACAAATTCCTACATTTACATAATGTATTAAAATGTGAAATTACCCTTTTGATGGGTATTGTAATCATCAGATTCTTTTAATGAAAAATCTCTTGAAAAATACTCATTCTAATTCCAACAGTCGCGCAAAATGTGTACTTCAATAAGAATTTTTAAAAACTCTAATAAGTACAAGAATGTAAGGATGTCAAATAGTTCTGATCACTTTTTATTTATTTTTTCATGAAATTTCAACACACCTATATTTAAAAAATTGAAAGAGTAGACATTTAAAAAAAAAATAAAAATTAGATAGATACTTTTACCAATATACTTAACAATATGCTTAGATTGTTCTCTGGTGTATGGTGTAAAGAATCGATAATGTTTCACCACTCACTATTAACATTAAAATAACTTCTAAACGATTGAACATTTCTTCAAACTATAAACCTATTGTAGTTCTACATCTAGCCTATTCTCTGACATAAAAGTTAGCAATGTGTGTTTTCTATAAAACTGATTGAGTAGAAAATCAGTATACCTGTGTACTTATATTAATGTTAATTTACAACTCAACATTGTAAACATATTACAAAAATAGGGATTACCCTATTATAGGAAATGTCCTTTAATCATTATTATATTGCGTTTCACAAAGATCCCTAAAAAATAATAGGTATGCATTATAAACTTATTAAAATTAAATACAATATAAGAAATATCTAGTGTTTATTATTTATAAATTTGATAAAATATTATCAGTATTAAAAGTTAAAAAAATGAGAATAACAGTAATTAATAATAGCTAATTTTTGTTCATCTGTTACAGTTAGATTAAAAACTGTTATACTGGCCTAACTGTATGTTAAATAATAAATATTGCGTAGTATACGTAATGTATTTGTATACCTTGCATTCAGTTCACTTTTAACTCTTAATGAAATAGTATTGAGTAGAGTGGATTGTATTTATATTAACATGTCAAAGGAAATTTGTATATATATTTTGTTACTAATATACTATTTTTTTAACATAACATTATTTTTTGGTTGATTACTATTATAATACTGTCGTAGATTAAGATTTTATATTATTGGAGGGTTATTGAATTGAATTTAGTTTTAACTTGCTGGGCATTGGCCCAATTATAAGAAGTGTAATTCTGTGATTGAATATTTTTGTTGTTGATTTATGAACAGCTTATATGTATACAACTATAAAATATTCAAACTCTATTAAAATTGGTAAAATATGCAATATACATTTTTGTGAGTGGTGTGTATTATGAAAACAATTTGTGCCAAATCATATTTTGAATATGCAGTTTCCTAAGATACATGAAAATACATAAGTTCTTCTTAGTCTTATTAATAAGAAAATATATTATAACTTTATATTTTCTTCAATTTTGACGTGGTTCATCTCTCAATGATTGTGCAACTTTAAAATTGAATTCATTAAATAAATAATTCTAAAAATATATGTATAGGGTTATTTTTATTTATTATGATAATTATATAGAGTAGTAAGTACAGTCATTAAACTTCAAAAAATTGGATTAATTATTCATTTTTATTACGGTTATGATTGTTATGGATATCTGTAAACTTGATTTGAACTTGACATGTTCATTAATTTTAAAATTCATTGGAAAAAGCATAGTTATTATAATAGTTACTTAAACTAGTTACGCTATTAAGTTAATTATGAAAGAAACTAATTAGTTATGTTATAAAATTTTTTATTGGAATCCAGCATTAATAATTTTAAAATTTACTAATTCTTTTTTAACATGATTTATTTTTCAATGATTTATTTTTACAATAAGGCATGATTTTACATTAGTTATTTATATTGTATTTTGTACTCCTTTGTTTCTACATATTTCCAAATATTTAATATGAAACTAAACAACTAATCTAGACTCCAAAGATAAATTTTACAAGGATCCCATTATTAATGATCATTACTATATAAGATAGCATTATTTACTACCATTCAACTACCTAATTAATTAATTTTTTTATGAAATTCTAAGTATAAAATATAATTGTTCTTGTCAAGTAAAATTTTAATTCATCATGTATATACTTTTTTATTATTTGACCTTAGACCTTAACATAGAAATTAAATTAATTGAAACAAATGCAATCATGATGTCCGTACTGGTATTGTGATGAATAGTGAACAAATTCATTTATTAACTTATGTAGGTAATAGTTAATTTGTTATTAATTTAATATTTTTTTGTTAATTAGATGTTTGAGTCAGTAAATAAAGATACAAAAAAGGATTTTTTAAAAAGGGCATTAATGTTATTATTCGCATGGGAGAAGTCTAGTACTGTAATACTTGCTGATTCCTTTGCCTCTGAATTAACTACTTTTATGCATCAAGCTACCAGGTAATAAAATACAATTAATATTTGTTTTTATTTGATTTTTATATAATATATATGGTGTGTTACGTATGAAATCTTAAATTGAATTTTGCTTAGTGTGTTGTCATTGTAGTCATTGTATATTACATTATAACACAAAGCAAATAATAGAATACATTTAATTTATAGATTTGAGTAACTAAAAATTATTTTATTTAAATTTAAATTTGTATGCTCAAATAGTTTTACAATATATACATACATATTTATACAGTATACACTGAAATTAAAAGACACCATGTTATTTTATGATATATTACATTGGGAGAATGATTAATTCTACATAGTGATCCATTTTAACACGCTTACCGCCATGTTCCTGCTGGCTGATATACTTCAATGTTCAATTTCTATGCTTTTATGCTCTCCAGTGTCCATAGTTTTTCATTACTACCATGCCATATGACCTTTAGCAACTGTAAATTAATATGGTTTTATATGATTGATTTTTGCACGGCGCTTCAAAAAAGTGTAGTGCCTTAGCAGAAATCATTTAAAAATTGTAGTTGTAGTATACATATTTTTTTTATATTTTTAAATATTTTTTTCAAGTACAAAAGCATGTATAAATGTTGTTAAGACATCTAAAAATATGCTTGGCGTATCGATAAAACAATATCCTATGGCACATGGTAGTGTGTGTGTTAGGCTAATTCTATTTTATTGGTTAATTTTTGTTAAACTTTTAGACACAAACTGAGTAGTGTACCCCAATAACACTTTGGTTGTAAAAAATATGGATAACTAGCAGGGTGTGTGTAGTGGTATAATAGCTCGAGGAGCAGAGGTCGTGATCGCAGGGCAAATACTGTTGAGCTATTTAGCACGTGTTATGTACTATAATATAGGACAAATTATGTATTTGTGTATAAGGATGTATGTGAAGAGGTGCGTTAATAATTTAAATTTATCAAAAAAATTGTAACACAGTTTTTAGTAGTTGAGTTGCTGTATAATACACAATTTGAATAGTAATTGATGGTCTAAAATATAGAAATAAATCACAGCTACACAAATGTATAAAGAGGATAAAAGTTACAGGTGCACGGCCCTTAAAAACAAACAGAAAAAAATGATTTTATATTAGCCCTCCTGGGCCAACAGAATAAAAAATATGTTGGCAGCTATTTGACGAGTCTTATGTATTAGTATAGATATGATATAAGTATAAAAATAATATGCGGTACTTCTGGCTCAACAATATTTTAATAATAATAAAAAATTCACAATTTGCGGAGAGCAGACTGGCTAGCGAGTCCTTTCCTAAATAATTTAAAAGACATTTATTAGCTGGGATTTTTGTCCTCTCGGTATATTAATATTAGTAGCAATACTCGCTAACACAATATATAATATAAAAGAGTATGAGACCAGATGTTCATCCCTTGATCACAAATGTTCATACTTATTTTGTTGTTGTGTTCCGGCAACAACAGTGCTTATTCATTAAACTAATATCAACTTTTAATTTTTATATAGGGACTTATACCAAAAATATCCTGAAATGAAGCATTTTTTAACAAGAGATTTTATTAATTTGTTGGCAAGGTAAAGCTCTTCAGGGTTAATATTTTTGGTAGGTTTGTTACCTTGTATCTAAGTACATTTTTATGATCATGCTGTATAAATTTTACACTTTGTAATTTAATTTTAAAATACAAAATTCATTTTAATTTTTCAATATTTTTGTTCATAATTAATTCAATAAAAAATGTAAATTACGACAAAATTACAATACTTTTGATTTGATAATAATTATTCTAATGATAAAAAAACATTTTATTAAGTATAACACAATGTTTTATTTTGGACTCTTCTGTGCATCATTTTTTCACATACAATTGTTGTATACTCTGTCTGTGACTCTGCCTCCGACTGCCTTTAATTAGTACCAACCTGATATTTTAGGCAATGTTCACACAATAAAATTGCATTCCTATAGGTATATCGCTCAAAATAAATTTGTTGTACTAGCTTTAGAACGCCTCATGTTAAGGGCATTTACCAACCGCTCATACATTTGACTATAATATCAGATGGAATGTGTGAACAAATAAATTTTGTCAAGTGTAACTTATTCTTGATTTTATTAATGTAAATACTAATATTTTTAACACAATAACATAAATATTTTATATACTTTTAATCTTCGATGACTTTAATAAATGAATAAAAATTAAATTTAAATGTGTAATTGTTAACTATTTACACAGTACTATGTAATGTTGTATATTTATTGTGTTAACATTATTTTGTTTGATGTCTGTAAAATGTCACACCCAAATGTAGTGAATTATATGTGTTATGTAAAATTAATGTTTGCTGTATAATTATATTTTATGAATATCATTTATAAAAGTTCATGTACTCAAAAACACTTGAATGTGTGTACTAATTATGCTCCTTAAAATGCTCAAATACCCGGTACAAACCTTAAATTTTTACTATCTACTTATGAGTTTTTATTACTCTTACTAATGAAGAAAAAAATTACATACATTGATTTTTTTGTTTATAAATAACTTGATCACATTCTCAAATTTTAGATTTTTAACTTGTATGAATAAATATATTTTTTGTTCAGACGTTCTACCATTATTTTTTAACTATATTTTATCTTGTCCAATCTTGACAATGTATGATATATTAATATGTAACACTTAGTATGTTTTTCATAAAGAAATCTTTAGAAAATGTACAATTAGCCTCCAAATTGTGGACTTTTACCTTGTGGGCTATACTTTGTGCAATTTGAATACATTATGCTAAATTTCATTATTTTTTTTTTCTAGGGAATCTACTACATTATTTTTGGATGCTGGCTGGGCAAATGTTACAAAAAAATTAAAAAAGGACATATCTACAGTTTTGGGACACATTTTATTTGCTTTAAGACGTTTGAGTCAAAAACAACCAGAGGCAATAAGGAATTGTCAATTTTTGATATCCTTAATGAAAAATCCATGGGGTCATCGTAATTTGCCAAAATTACTTTATGGAAATCCATCTCAAACAGAAGGTAATTTGTTGAAATAATTCAGTTGGAAAAAAAAACAATAACTTAACATTTAATTTTTTTAAATATATTTATTTTAGTTTCAAAATTTATGAAGTACGAAAAGAGTTATGTGTTTGTTCTGCGCTTAAGAATGCTTTGTGAGGGAAAATGTGAAGATCAAGCACTTAAACTGTCATCATTAGCAATGGATTTGCAAAATTCGAATTTAAAAAACAAATATCAAATTGAAGAACATGATTATGAATTTATCAGAGATATTTATTATGCATGCCTTGATAGAACAAATAATAGAAAGGAACTTATTGGTCATGTAAGTTTTCTTCATATATTTTAATTTATAGTCAACTTGTAGTACTTACTTAAAAGTTAAATTCAAATGTTTATTTTAGTTAATGAAATATTCTCCTGAGAATGATGGGAAGATTCTAATGGAAAATTATTGTAAAAAGATTCAGTCACTTAAAAATTTGCAAAAAGAAATCAGACCAAGGATTTGTAAACATATTGTGTTTGTTTGTGAGATGGCTGCTTGCATTATGGTTATGAATTCATTAAAAAATTCTAATGTTTTTGATAATATTGCGGACCTTTTAAAGAAGTGGAGTCTTATAGTGATAACGATGATGGAAACTGATTTGCGACCTGATATGAATTACTCCATTATAAAAGAGAAAATTCGTACATTTATTGATGTTGCACCATCAGCTAGTCATTTATATCTGATATGTGATGTTCTTTATAGTGAAGTAAGTAAAAATATTAAAAATTAATAAATTATTTTTTTAAGTCGTAAATGCTAATAAAGTAAAAAAAAAACTCCTGAAGTCTAATACATAATACATAATAGTATAAATATTATTTTGTTTATTAAAATTAAATTCACCTACATTATTCATATGTCTAGTATTCTCACTGAATGCTGTACTGCATTAATTTACTTTTTATTTTAGTCACCAAATTTTCAATGTGATCACACTCACTTTTAAAGTGTTAAAAATGAGTTGTTAATGTTAATTTTTAATTATTTGAAGTAATGCTCATATTAATATTCTTAAAAAATGAACATGTTTATTGTAATCATTATTTTATAAATGTTTAATTAAATGTTGTGTATGGATTAAATCATTTTGATAAAAGTTATTTATTTTTTTTACTTAATTTAGTATTAATAATTAAATCTTGTAGAATACAATTTAATATAAGATTATTCATTATCAATGAAATGACCTATAACATGAAATACTTTTACTTTTATCCAATATCATCACTTCTAGTGATGTAGGATACCAAATTTATTAAAATCGCAGTCATGTTATTGAAACATACAATTAATACAATATCAAATAATTAAAAAAATTTTCTGTGTGGTATGTTGGGTATAGTTTGAAATTTAAATTATTTATCCAAATTTTTTCCCCATTCTATAGTTATTAATCCATAAAACTATATCAATTATAAAAATAGAATTCATTTCCAATATAAATTATATAACATCACACCTATCTATTGACATACATAAAGTAAAAGCCAAATAAAAAGTCTTCATTGCCTCTAACACATATGTTTTAGACTATAAACATTTCAAAATAATCTTAAATATTATAAAATAACGAGAAATAAATAACATGCAAGTAAAATCTCACAATAACTTGAGAGTAATATTAAAAATATGAATTTATAGTAAAATTATAAGTAATATAATATGCGAGTTATTTGTTCATGCATTATTTGAAATATATCATGAATGTGAACACAATTAATGAGTTATTCCAAAATACTATGTATTCCTTTTAATAAATTGTATAATTTCAAGTTGTAAGATTCAAGTTTATATTAAATTCTTTTGATGGTTATATTTTTAACAATTTTTTCACATTTAAATATTGTTCTTAATTTATTTTGATATGATTTATAAATCATTACTCATTATAAAGTTATTTAATATCCTTACTTATAATTTAGGGTTTATATTTTACAAAAACTAGATATTAACTACCTTAATTATAGTAATATAAAATAGGCTGTTAATTTATTACTTAAAAAATATCATTTATTACGCAATAATTAAATTTTCATGTTTGTCAGAATTATACATTTTTTAACATTTTCTCGTTATTTAATATAATACATTATTTGTATTCAATAAAATATGATGGTTGACATTTTATCAAATTTATATATATATTTTTTGTTAATCATTAAATAATTAACTTCTTTAAATCTATTATAATATTTATCTTAACTGGAAACATCTTGTCCTCTGAATATGAATCACATTTAAATTAAAACTGTTGTTGGATATAATTTACATTAGAACCCATGGATACTTGAATTTATAACACTTTATTATGTTTTCTAACTGTAGAACGTTTTATTTTTACAGTTTGGTTCTAAATTGCCTCGGACATTGTATATAGAAATATATATCAGAGCGTTATCTACTAATATAAATGAAAAAGAAAAATGCAAACAATTGAGTGACGGAGATGGATCATTTGAATCATTAAAAAAGTTAGTCCAAGGGTATTTGAAATTGGCTAATCTACTTGAAGATATTTTAAGCATATGCCGAGAATGTGTATTAACGGCATATTCTTTAATGCCTTCCAGTGATCTTATGATGAGAGTAGAAAATTTGGCTGTCAAGAGTGGTAAGCTGATCCCAATAGATCCAACAAATGTTCCTGAAAATTCCATTGACAAATCCAAAAAGGGATCTACTTCGAAACTTAAACCTGTTCGTAAACGTAAATCAAAAGCTCGCAAGTCTGATAAAAACTCAAAATCTATTCTTGATGCTTCTGCTGAAAGTTATTCTAAGATTCATTCTGACCTCAGTAAATTGAATGATCCATTGACGCCAGTCATGCAAGAAGACCTTATTTCAGTTATCAAGTACCCTCGTTATGGGACATTCAATTGGAACCTTGAATGGCCAAGAATGAAAATTGTATGTCTACAATATTTAGAAAATTTGGATTTAGTATTAAAGCGAAATACACTTAAACGTTCTGATTTAACATATCTTGACATTGATATTGAGGAATATAATAAGTGTGCAGAAATAAATATGAAAAAATTAACAAATGATAAAGGTTATTTTAGCAGTGATAATAATTATAGTGATGATGAGTCCATAGCATCAATTGCTTCATCTGGAGAAATGGTTAACTATAGGAATAAACCATCCAAAAGTGGTTCTCGCAAACGAAAAGTTAGTTTACGTAAACCAAAGGCTGGTTCCCAAAAACGGCGAAAAGTTTGTCCTAAAAATAAACCAAAACCCATGACTACTCAAAAACAACCTACAGTTGGTCTGCGTCGGAGTTTGAGATCCAATAAAAGTATAAGTATTGATGAAACTGATGACTCAACTGTCGGATCTTTATTAAATGATGATGCTCAATACAAAGATACAAATACTAATGATGAAATGGAAGAAAATTCTGTTGATTCTGTTTTAGAAGAAACTATCATGGAAACTGTTAAAAATGATGGATTACCTTTAAAATTTAAACATCAGCTTAAAAAAACACGAGAAAAAAGGACTATCAATAAAAATCAACACAAAGACTTTGACTATTCATGGTCTCTCAGAAAAAAAGGAAAATCTGTTAAAAACGATTTATTGATTAATGAGGCACTTGGAAACAATAAAATCAATTCAGTAGGAAAACCATGTAAAGGTGACCAAACCAAAAGCTTCTCTGCTAATTTTGAACTTTCGCATTCCACTAATGAACATTTAAATATGTTATCAGAACGAATACCTCAACTAAGTTCATTAGATTTCATAGTGCCAGCAAATACAAATCACATTGTTAATGTAGTACAAATTCAAACAACTTCAAATACTCTAACAAATGTATCACAAACACAAACAGAAAGAGTTTCAAATCATCATTCTAATAACGAAATAGAAAAAAAAACTAGTGAAAACCAAACTAATACTCATTCGTTGGATGATTTTGTTTCAGTGTATCAATCTAGTTCATTAAATAATAGTATGAATTCTGTTCAAAATGTTGGAATTCATCAAGGGGAATGTAGTTTCACTGGAAGTGTATCTGTAAGCAATCAAAGGATTACTACTGATTCAACTACAAATGTTCACAACACTGTTCAACAAGATCCAAGTAAACCTATTGGGACACAGGATGTGTTATTGGATCAAAATCAAATTAACTTGGATCATCAACATTGGAATGATATTCAACTACAAAATTCTGGAGAGCGATTACAATCTGCTATCGAAAGTGCTGTACATTTATCCTCAAATGTGATAGTACGAACATCTGATGTAATAAATCCAAGTCATGTTACTCAAACTACTGGGCATATGACTTATGCTTCAAAAAAATCATCTACTTATTGTGTTAAATCACGAGACCGATTTATTGATTTATCGTTGCCAGCATCAATTTCTTCTATATCAACCAACAGTAATCGTTCTGCAAATATACCACTTGCGATAAACACAAATAAATCAAACTTTGACTCAAAAGTTCAACAAAATTCTCCAATTCAAACATCAGTAGGCTTGCAAGTCAATTTCAACAACCAACAGTCTGACAGTATACAAAGTATTATGTCCCCAAATGATCAAGGAACACAAGTAGGTACCAACATCACAGATAATTCGACTAATATGTCCTTATTAAATGATCAAATAATGAATTCCGCAAATGGTAGAGTAAACCATTCCTCAGTTGTGAATGCTTCATTTATAAAGGAAAATTCATTTGATAATTTAAAATCAAACATTCCCATGGTAAATCCAGTTTCAAGTATACAGACTCAAACCTGTGTTGGTTTACGGCTACCCAACGAAGTTTCTCATCCTAATGCTTCAGTTATATCATTGATGATTGCTTCAACACAAAGTCAGGTTATCAAGTCCAATTCAACGTACACATCCCCACATAATCAAAGAATGCAGCTGAATGACTTGAGTCATACTTCTCAAACTAATAGATCTGATGAACAAAAAAAGATTGACAATCTGAAATTAATAAGCCAAACATTTACAGCTACATCAGAAGCAATTAAATTTGTTACCAGTAGTACGGAATCGCAACGTCTAATTCAAAGTACAGATAAAAACAGTACTTCAAATCGTGCCGTTTTTCAAAGTTCTTCTGAAGGTGTGTCACCAATCAGTCAAGAAAATGAGCTAAGTTCTAAAACATCAACTAGAGGACGAGGTAATATGAGAACTTACGAAAGTAAAACTAGAGCTCTTAAACAAGCTAATATGTCTGATATGTTTGTATTTGAGAAAGGAACATTGTATGCAGTTCAAGACGAAATTGTTGGTCATATAGAGCCTACCAAATCGGTCATCTCTCCCAGAAATAATGCTCCAACTAATGTAAAAATGCAAAATCGACAGTCTAAAGAATGTTTGGAAAAGTCAAAACTTTCCCCAAATGCCTCTCCAAATATCACAATCACAGGCTCGATGTTACCAAGATTTCAACAAGTTTTTGGTAAAACAAAATTTCCAAATTCAACTGTTATTAATGACACTTCATCTCTGTGTTCAACTAGTGTAGCAAGTAATCTCTCTTCAAATCTTGGACCAATTGTTAATCGAACCAATACATCTACGTCACGAGTGTATTCGTCTTCAAAAGGTGTACAGACTAATCATGATGTTGATACAATTAGCTCTAATATGAATTGTATACCACCAAAAATAGTAGAAAATAAGCTTCAGCATACTGTTAATATGTCAAAATCTAGTAATGTTATGGCCATTGGAAACAACAAAAACAATGTGATAATGACATGCAAAGCTGTCACTTCTGCGAACAATATCCCACAAGTTTCAGCCTCGTCTACTCATCAACTTCTTACCAGCAACATTGAAATTAAAAAAGGACTCCCTAGTATGCCTATTTCAAAAGTTCCAACTACATTTACCACTAGTTGTATCAATTCATCAATAGCATCATCTAGTTCTAATTTAATATATTCAATTCCTATATTAAATGACTCAAAATCTGCTAATAGTAATATAGATAAACCTTTACAAGGTGTAACACAACTACAAAGACAACTAAAGATGTCTCCATCAATAATTCAAACAGTGTTACGGAAACATCCTACTTGGCAACAAAATAGTTTTCGTCAAGGTAAACAAAGTACAGAAGTTCAGACATCCTCAATAGAAAGGATCTTACCTGCAAATGTGCCAAATATTGTTAAAACTACTATAGAGTCTTTAAATAATAAAATATCAATAAGTACTATTAAACCAAATCTTCCAGAAACTAATGTTAGCACTTTGATGATGGAACAAGTGAGGGAATTTGAATCAGTATTAGAGGAAGTAAGGAAAACTTCATTGATGAATGAAATGAGTACAGCCAGCATGTTACCACAAATAAATCATGAAATTATACAAATTCCTTCTCCTACTGAAAATGTTGACTTGCTTAATACCGATAGCAATCAAACATTATTTCCTCTAAATAAAAAATCAATTTTGAATAATGAACGAGATCGTTGTTCATTTTCATTTTTGAATCAAACACTGTCGAATGTAAATGATTTGGCTAGCGATGATAAAGAACTAGTAACAATACAACCAACTATAATTTCAGTTCGTAGTGTTACTCCCACACCCCCTTTAACATCACCTAATAACAACGTGTCAATAAATCCTGTTGATTCACAGTGTGTTAAGCAGCAGATTGCGAATAAAGTAAAACCTGTTATTAAGACACCAGCAAGTTCTCCATCTACTTCAGCTGTAAAAGTTCCAGTTTTGCAAAAACCTTTGCCTAAATTACAAGAAGACGAACAAACTACTCAGCGAATTTATGCAATACTTGATAAATACGCTGAACAACTTCGTAATTCGCCCGAGTTGAAAAATAAGCCAGCTCCAAGACGTAGAACCAACCCACCAACAAATCCAAGCTTGAACGCCAAACGTAAAAAGACAAATCAATTAAATTTAAAAACATGCTCTCAACAAACATCTTGCTCATCATCTGGTATGGAAATGAGCCCTACATCTGATATGCAAGCTATTGACAGTGAGGATAGTTCTAATGCTGTTAGTCATTTTTCACATATTATCAACTCTCCATCCAGAAATTCAGATGAACAATCCACGGTGATTTCAGAAACACCTTTAATTGAAAATGCATTAATTAATGTGAATGATGTTATTAAAAAAATTAATATTGAAGCTGAAATGAAGTCTAAAGTTTCTCAATCCACCCAAATTGTTGTAAGTGGTGCATCTGGATCATTTTTATCTATACCTGATGGTAATGCAGCAAATGTTAGACTTCTTGTTGCAGCAGGGAATAATCAAAAAATGTATAGGCTACATTGTCCAGTAACTGGACCAGGACCTGTAGTTTTTCATCAGATTACCGCTAAAGATTCTTGCTCAAATGATGTTAAAATGGCTTCTAACATATTAGGACAGAACATAAGTGAATCAACTATCCTATCAGCTTTATCAGCGGATGATTTACAAATTGCCAATACAAGTTTAGGAAGTGAAATTGTACATAGTACCTTACAAAACTTTGATCATAAAATAAATAAACCTGATATTCTTTTGGAATCAATGGAAAAAGCTCAAGTACTTGATAATAGTCAAAAACAATTGTCATTTCCAGTTATGAAAAAAAATCAAGCATCTCAAAGTACATTTAGTGTCATTCATACTCTTCCGTGTACACCTAAATCAGAACCAACTGATAATAATGAATTATTATCTGAAGCTCAAAATAATATTTCAGAAAGTATTCATAAAGATTATTGTGATAATGAACAAAACACAAACATGAACCAAGAACAGATTAATAACTCTAGTATGAATCAATTTGTTAATAAGCAAGAAAAATTAAGTACAGCTCTTAAAAAAGAACCACCTTTTATTCCACCTGAATCGTTAGAAAGCAGTAGCCTTCCTTATGAAGATATTGAGTTTCCATCATTTGACACTCATGAGGAAGAAGAAACTAATGAAAACTTGACCATTATTAATAATAAAAATAGCCAACAAAACACATCAAACTCAAATGAAAACAAATTTGAGAATACAAATGTTAGCCAAACTTTGGTTGATTGTTTGAGTAACAATAAAGTATCTAATAATTTAAATGATGAGCACGTTGTGAAGTGTGAGGACGGTACAATTGTTAAGCAAGAACATGACACACATGATATTACTATTGAGGAAAGACCTAATATTTTAGAACTTACCAGCCCTAAAAAAGAAGAAAATAACAAATCAAATACAGTGATAGACAATGTTGCTGCTGCTTCAGCTGCTGAAATAATTTCGACTGTCACTCAAGCTTCAAATACTTGTAAGTAACAATTTGTATTATTGTTTCTTTAAATTGTGAATATTTTAGTCAGTATGTTAAAAAATATGGATTTGTATAAATTCAAAACATACTTCTATTAATGTGGTTTAAGTTCCTGTAATTTATATTCTTAAACTAATAAATTTGAGTACTGTGAGTATAAATTAATTACCTTAAAACAATTTTAAAATGTACACTAGAACCGAAGTTTAGATGTCTTATTTTAGTAATAGACTAATAAAGATAGTAATAAGGTGAACAAGTGGGTACTGCTCTGCTGTTGAGTAGTTTTTGAGTACATCATTGTGATAGATGTGTTAAATTTGTGAATTCAATGATGAATTATTGTATACAAAAAATGATTCTGAGTAGTGACCGGGTGCTGTAGCCTAATATTCTTGAATAATCAAATTTAATAGTTAAAAAAAATAACATTCTGGTAAACTTTTATTTTATTTAAAGTACAAAAACTTAATGAATTTTTATTGAATTTTCAAATGTTTTTATGAATTTCTAATTTCTATTTGCAACATTTTGCATTTTTATTAATTTTTTTAAAATTCTAACTTCAGACAATTTTAGTGGATTTAACCTTTTTTTAAATTTTACTATTAAAAACTTATGTTGAATTCTGTATTACATTTTTAAGTCAATTGATCGAGTGAAAAATTATTATTGACAATAGTTGAAAAAAATACTTTAAAATAACCTTATTTCTTATGGCTATTAATAGATCAAAAAGAGTCAAAATATTTTGAAAATTTCAACTATATATACTTATTACCACCCCCAAAATCTTTATTAATATTTTTTTTGGGCTTGTTGATAGTATCATATTTGATAAAAATTAAAATATAATGTGGTCATTAGTAGGGCCTGGATTTCTATGCAAAGTGCATATTTTTTTGGTTGATTTTAGTCAATGCTTTCCAAGAACATAATTCATTTTGTGTAACCAGTGTTTCAAAGATAAACATTTTATTTTGCATTTTTTTTTTTTGTATTTTTCGACTTTTTAATGTTGAGAGCATTTTTAGAATTATTATTATTATTAGGTTATTTTATTGGTTTTAATGCATATTTAGCCTACTCAAAATATTATCTAAATACAAAATGTTTTCTTGGTATTTATTCATATAATTCTTAATGTATATTTTAGTATGCTTAGTATAAATAATATTGCCCCAAAAGGCCAAAACATGCGTGTCAACATCATGTCAATTTTTTAAATTTCAGTTTTTTTAAATAAAATAATTATATCTTATTTAAAAATTCCAAATTTTTTCAAAAAAATACATGGCTTCTTTAAGGTATTTTTTGTGGTAAAATGCATTTTAAGGGAATTTATGGGTATTTTTAGAATATATTTGTATGGTTTTTAATGGCATTCAAATCCAGACCCTAAAGCTTAAGTCTAGTATTCTTATTAGTAAATTGTAATAATATTCTGACAAAAAATTATAGTTTACAATAATGTTAATATTTTATTTTATGTTGGATTTGTAGGAACCATAGTTGTTAACATAATTATACAGTCATAAAAAAAGTAGGCGTATAGTTAAAACATTATAAACAAAGGGGTCATAAGTTGATATTCTAGCATTGTGAATATTCGAGAAAAAAATTAAGTGTCTTCAAACCCCCTCTCCCCTCTCCCAAAAAAACGCTGCCTCTAAGGTTGTCGATGGAAAAAACCAGCAATTGTAAAATCATTAAATTTTTTCGCTACACTCAGAATCTAAAATTATTTATAATTTTTATGTTTTTATATATTTTCATTGTGTATTTCGTATAATTTTATGGTAAAGATTGCAAATATTGTTATACAAAAATTAAGTTATCTATTTTAAATAATTTACTATTCCATTATTATTTAATAGCTATCATTCTTCTTTTTTTTCTATTTAAAACCTAATATAAATACAATTTATAAGTTAATTTTTATTTATGTGGTAGAGGGTAATTTATTTGGATAAAAATTCTATTCAAAACCAACCACTATTTTCTTCATATTATATTAAATCAATATTTTTTTCCCCAATCATGATAATTTTAAATTGTTTTTGATTAACTCAAATTCTTATTTGTTTTGTTCTCAGATAAACAAAAAGACGAATTATCACCAAAAGCTGTTAAGACTGAGTGTGAATCAGAAAATGAAAACGAAAATACCTTAAGTAATACTGTTTATAATATGCTTGATAACCAGTCTGCAAACAGTACTAATACAAAAATTGGATCATTGACTCTCCGTTTAAAAAATGACAAATCAGCAAAGAATTGGATTAATTGTTTATCTAAAATAATGCTTCCAGGAACTGAAAAAATGTTGGAAGGTGAAAATTTAAGACAATTACAAGAATCATTTCAAAGTATCAAAATAAAAACTTTTAAAGATTTGAAATTATTTGTATTTGAGCAGTGTAAAAAATTTGACAATAATGTTGAAACACCCAAAGAGTATGATTTGTTTGAAGATATTGATGGTCTTGGTGTTGATAAACCAAGCACAAACGAACTTTTTCCTGAAGTGGCCATATTAAATGATTTAGACAAATCTGTAAGTCCGACACTCTGCCTATTACAAGCATCTACGTCAAAGTCAAATGATACTGGTCCTTTGCAAGCTAGGCGTAAATCAGTTTTGTCTCATACAACAACCACTACAGTTATTCCAGCTGGTGGGGAACAGACAACTGTTTGCAAGAAAAACAAAACAAAAGTATCATTTTTAAAACAAGCTTTGTATAATGAAATGAATCAAGACTCTAATGATAGCGAGACTAAACCGTTTATGAATGGCATCAAGACTGTTTTAGATTCAATTGAACAAATTGATTCATGTCCGGAATCACCACCAAATATTACTGCCATGGATTCAGAAACATGTATGTCGGAAGACAGTACTTCAACAATTAGCAGTGGAACACCACATTATAACTTTCGTAAAAGTAAACGCAAAAATGTTGAAGAGGATGGATTTATTGAATCTCAGGTAATAAAACGAATGTATAGAGGTCGTACATCAGAAGAAAATGAAGAAAAATCTGAACTCTCTAAACTGAATAACCTAAAGACCCAGACACCCGAACAAAAGCCAATAGTTGAAAAAAAAGAATGTCACAATAGAAGAATATCGAGTCGTCTAAAAAACAATAATGTCAAGAATAATCAGCAAGTATCAAGCAAATCTCCGCAGCTAGATATTCCATCTTATAAGCTAACATCAACACGAGCATCTCTTAGGAGAGTTTCTAGAAAAACTAATTGATTAATTTCAGAGTTTAAGTATATAAATATGTTATTTATTAAATGCTACTTAAGTTACCATTAATAATGCTGGATTGTTATCTAGCTCAAAAATCAGAAAATATGTACTCGTTGTTAATTTATAATAAGAATATATTTCCATAAAAAAATCAAAATTGTAAAATGTCATTGAGTATAGCCATTATTTACACTCAGTTTGGTTTTGCTTGTTACTAAAAATTATCATACCCATTTTTAAATTGTTTTTGAAACCAAATTATGTTTGTTTTTTTTTTTAAGGTGTTGAGAAAGTATTTATCAGTGTACATTTTTTTTTTGTTATTTTGAACTTATATTTTAGTTGATACATTTTACCTTCTTTAATTCAACTACTTGTACCATTAATTGAATACCTAATTAAATAATAAGAAATAATCATTTTTATGCATGATAAAATAAATATTTTATTATCATACAATAATTTGAAATGAGTAGCATTGTACATATACATTAATAATTTAGTATTATATTATAATATTATATGATATATTTTTTAAATACAAGACTTATGTCTATCTTGTTCACTTGTGTATTAAAAAGTATAAAAACTATTTTAACTGTACCATCATAAATTATTCGTTAAATATTTTAATTTCGACTATAACTGTATGGTTACAATTTAAACTGTAATTTTTATTATAAAATAATAAGAGATAATTAGATTTGTTTTTCCTAGATTTTGTCATGTAAGTAATTAAAGAGGTATGAGAAAAATTGAATCTATATAATCTTAATTTCCATTAGAATACAGATATATTTAAGTTGCATAATAAGCACAATATTCATCAATATACAATTGTACTAATTCACAGTAGAAAACTTAAACCAAGTTTTTATGATTAATGAAGCTTTTGAAAATTGAACTTTGAATAAATTAAAATAATTGGATTTCAAAATTGTCTTATTTTTACTCATTGCTTACATGTAAATCTTTTTTTTTTAAAGTTATATAGTATGTACTATGTATAATTCATACTTTTAAACTGCAAACTAATAGTAGCATCTGGTTCAAATTTATTTAACAGTTAGCACAGTTATTAAAAATTTAGTTTTTATTCATTATTTTATTGCCATTACTTTAAACTAAATTATCATATTATATATATATTATATTATTTATATCCTATTTTCCGATTTTGAGTGCAATTTAACTTATTATGATTCAAATAGATGATTTAATAAGTAAAAAATTATCTTATTTTGTTTTAAAATACATTTGCTGGTGAATTTATTTTGTTATTATATTCATATAATTGTAACTTATAATATTTTCAATGAGGCTAGAGACATTTAAATTTGCATCAATATTTAATAAGTATGTTGAAATGTATATTTTATTAAAACAGTATTTGTAAAAAATATATTTGCTTCCCAGATATTGTACTTAAATTGTTATCATAACCATGTACAAATATTTTTTAAAACAAATAAATATTATATACTATTCGGATAGAAATTCAGTCAAATATGTTATTCAATAAATATATTTTTTTTTTTTTTTGAGAACACAATAAACAAAGAGTTATTTTCAATAATGTATATAGAATTAGTAATATAAGGTGTAAAACTTTATAATTAACTTGAACATTGTTTTGTTTAATTTGTAAATTTGTTTGTAAAGATAACAATAGTGTACTATTATAATAGATAATTGTTTTTGTTTATTATTTATTTATATATTATACTATTTTGTTTTTGAAAATTACCAAAGAAATTGAATACATGAAAATGTTTATTGAAAAGTTAAAAATTAAGTAACCAATTGTATAAATATAATTTAAAAATGCAACATTTTGAGAAAATAATGTATTGTTCATGAAAAAGACTTAATGTATTTATAATATAAATTATGATTATTTAAAGAAGAATCCCTCGTCTTTCCAATATGTATTGTTATTTTATTAATTGAATTTGTATAAAATCTTAAGTGCAACAAAATGTTGAACTACATAAATTTAAAACTAAAATAAATCTTTATGTTATTAATTTGTAATTGAACGATTTTAACACTTGATTATTAAATTTAATTTGCTATTACACAGGATTTCCATTAGTAGCTTTATTTTATATTCATTTTATTTATTCATGTCTTAGCATTTTCATTGAATAGAATGACATTGTTTGATTTAAATTTATTTTTAATTTTCACTGTTAATATGATAATTTGTAGTGAGATTTTGTTTTAATTGATTTTATTTTTGACCCACATCCCATTTTATATTGTATTAAAATCGATTGTTTTTATAAGTGATTGGTCATTAACAACATTAAATCAATGTTATTTCATTCTAAATAAAAAAATATGACTTAGGGATTTTTACGTATTATAAAAAATATAAATCTTATTTGCTTCAGTAGATAAGTAATGTGATAGTTTTAAGGATTTATCGACTGCTGTTCATGTTAAACACAAGCTGATTTTGATTTAGTTTACATTGTCTTTGATTTTAATACACTAAATTTGATTTTGAAAATTTGTCATGTTTTTTTTTTTATGTTAATGATTACTTTTTCCTATTGCAGATTGCATGGATGTATTTTTATAATTATTATGCTAAACAGTTGCCGAGTTATAACTATAACCAAACTAAAATTTATCATATCATTGGATAGGTATTCAAATTAAGTTATAGCATGTTTTTGATTTAAACACCTAGTATTTTGATGTGGTATAAAAAATTCTCTAATTTTCAATTTTGAATTATGTCAGCTATAAATTAATAAATATTTGCCCTTTTAGTGAATTTAGCTACATGTTATAATTACATTCTACAAATGTATAAGAGATATGGGTATATTAGGATAGTTATCGTTTATGATTTTACAAAATTGTATATTTTATTGAAGGGCAAACTTTATTTTATGTCGATATACCGTATACTTAAATACTAGATATTAGACTTAATCTGTGGAAAGTATAACATGATATTATACAAGTTAAATCTTTATTGAAGTATTTAAAATTAAATGACGTACCTAATGGAAAAAGCTTGATGAAATGATGGCATATCAATGTAACCAAATACCTATCCAAAGTTTTTAGTGTATATTTTCGTAATTTGATATTTTTGGGTTTAAAAGACATTCTTGATTATATGAGCATATTTTAATAGTTTATCAAAAATCAAGTACTCCTATATATATTTTTTTCATGATTGAAGGTCAACAATCATATTAAATTTGAATGAATAATGTGGTCAGTATTGACTGTATAATTGTTTGTTTTTTTATAGGTATATATTATATATAATTACATTAATAACATTAAGTTAGTACCTAAAATAATTAAAATAAAATAAACTGATTAAAATATTAAAAGAATAAATCTAATCTTTTTATTGTTAGAGCATATTTAATTAATGTACAAACTTAATAAATAATAAATATTATATGATTACATTTTTTAGTGTGATATGGGCATTGGGCACTCAATTTTTTTTAGGGCATATTTAACCGTGTATTATTAAAGGGATATTTTTATGATTTTTTAGTGCATTAAAGTAATTGCTCTTTCCATAACATTAAAAATATATATAGGTAATATAATAAAAATGATCAATAATTGTATCAAAATTAATTATAAAAGTTTTTTCAATGATGCGTAAAATAGTCATGTTAGTAAATCATTCTTGGCCAATGGTGTTTCTCATAAATGTTTTCAGGCTACAGAGAAATGCAAATTTCACTCAAAGCAGAACTGAAATTGAAACTGAATTTCATTCAATCCTTATATTAATTAATAGCTGTATACTTGTACAGACAACGATGTACGTACGCTGTACCCTCTTGTGCGTCAAGTCTTACTGTTATTTATTATAATTCAATTTGTGACTGCAAATACCTGTAGCTTAATACAATTAGAAAAATAACTATTCGTATGCTTTTTGAAATAATTCGAATAATGTAAATATTCAAAAATACATTATTCTGGAATTACGAATAAACATCTTTAAGTATATTACGTATAAGGGAAATATTTTTGCTAAACTGTATCTATAAGTGAGTTAGTTTCGTCAGTGTATAAGTATACTTTTTCTTTAAAGCAAAAAAAAATGTTGAAAAATAGTAAAATAGGTAAGGTTTCTATAATCCTATGTTGAATTTATCCAAAAACAATTTAATAACATATTTTATTTTCAGTAGGTATGACAAAAAAAGCGGGTAAGTGGGTGTCACTCTTCCGTACCTACATGGCTACATTAGATGTCTAGAAGGTCGCTGTAATGGATGGTATAACATTTGAATTCAATGATATAATTATGATTGTAAACGAAAAACGATTCTGAGTGGAGACGGTATGTCAGTCTAGGATTTTTTATACTGTTAATACTTATTATTAATACGGTAGCCACTAGCCGGTAAGTTGAATTATTATAATTCTGCATTCATAAAGTTATTCTTAAATTATCGGCGATGCTGGAAAAATAGTATATAATATACTTATGTAAAATTGAGCTACTTTGGAACCGAATTACAACAAAATGATAAAAATCGTTATTCTTTGTTTTAATATGTATTTCTGCTAAATTTGAACTTAAAATGCCTGTAAAAAATAACTGTATTTATATATTTTTTTGATGTTTAGCTACGGAAAATACTGCTAAGTAGAACCTTGTTTTACATTTTCATTCCTTATCTATCAAAAATAAAAATCTTATACATTTTTAACTACAAAATTATTTTTTGATTTTCAATTTGATAAATGCTGTCAAAATTTGAACTTTAAATCCTTATAAAAAAATCGTGCATATGTATTTTTAATATTTTTCAATTGCTATTATAACAATATACCAAAAGTTTTGTATTAAATCTTCATGTTTTTTTGACTCAACAAAATAATACAGTTTATTGACAATTATAGAAAAAAAAAAAAAACAAAAAAAAATGGCAAATTAAAAATGTCCGTCTAAATTACAATAAATAAATAAGAAAATCGCTAAATGAGAAATCGAGCGAATATCTAATGTTGTAAAAATTTCAACTACAAACGCTCATAAAAATTGAGCTTGATGGTAATTTTTTTTAGAGTTACACTAAAAAATAAAATCGATTTTTTAAAAAGCTGGTTTTGTGTAAAAATGTCTGTTTTTTCTTAATTTATTATTTGTTTTCTTGTCGCTATTGAAAACTATTGGGAATTTCAAATTTTGACATCCAGAATGCACCTACTAGATTCACTTTCCTACCAGAAAAGTTGCTGTTGAAGAAAATCGAAGCACTTTTACTGTCTGATCACAGACACAAAAATAAAAAAACACACATCATTGTGAATTCAATCATTCATCGCTCCGCTCAGCATCAAAAATTAAAATAAACAATTTTATACCGTAGTTACTTGCAGCTCATGTGCACATGCATCTATAAATTATATAGAAAAATTAATAATTATATAAATATATTAATATTACAATATTATATTGATCACAACAAAAGTTATTTCATTCGTTAGATCATTCTGTCCCACCTTTTATATTTTATCCTTAAATACATAAAAGAACAGGTATTTTTTATGTACCGATTTTGCGACAACGCAATTTAATTTTTTTCTAATTTTTTTCACATTGTTGTTCCAAATACCTTCCTAAGTGTCACCACGTCGCCCGATTTTCAAAATTTCGATTTTAAAGGATTGAAATAGGTAAAAATAAATTGTTTACGTACAAATTGTACATAATATATATTATATACAAATTTTACAGCACAGCGACATGTGGGTTTCCATAGCGACATGCAATCATAATTTTTTGTCCGTCTAACTATGTGTTTGGTCGGCGTGTAAATATGAACTGTTCCGAGAAGAAACATTCTACAATCTATCTATATCTATCTAGGTACATAAAATTAAATCCCTATTACCCTTAGTCGAGGCATCACGCTTATCGCTTATCATTTAAAAATTTAAAATAGACCCATCTATCTTCTATCTATGATATAAAAGTATAAAACAGTTAATATATAATTTCTTAGTGCTCATTTCACAGTGGAATCAATCGGAAGATTCATGAAAAATTGTATAGTGATTTTTTTGATAAGTGTTTGTTCATCAGGTTAGTTTAAGCAATCACGCTTAAAATTTTAAACAAACTTAAGTCACCCGCGGGCCCTTTTTTATAAAAGGTATACAATTTCCATGTTTATTTTAATTAATAACTAATTGTCCGCTCAACTTTTTAAATTTTTTATTAGAACTTGGTATTTTTTTAATTTTTTGGTCGCCATTGGTTAATCGGGCAGATCAGGTTTAGGAATGTATCAAATTGAATTTTAGTACATTGCTAAGGAGTCTGTCGGCTGAGTTACACTCATAGCCGCTCATCGGCGTGTACACAATCAAAATAATTAATTATACAAATTATATTTATAAATTATAACTATATAGAATCATTTTTTAATTACAATATGTGTATAGAATCATTGGAATAATTTGTAAATATTATTATTATTTATTATTATTTTCTTTGAAAGGATTTTTCAAAATCAGGCCACTAGGGGGGTAAGATGGGTTTTTTTATATAGCTATAAAATACACTGCAGGCAACTCCGTGACGGGACAGCTAGTATATAATATATATGCGTTTACATTAACGAACGAGGCTGAAAAAGAATGTTTTGCGTGATGGTCAAATTTTTGGGCTTGGCATAATAGTACGTAGCAGTGGCATTGTCACACGTGACACGTACGACCCGTCACCGGGTCATTGGTCGCCGCCTGAAACAGAAACTGCATTTGCATATCCGACTTTATGCTTATGAATAGGTAAGTGACGAATGAATTCATCGTTTGCGCCTTTCGAGTGGGCGTGTTGTGAGTTTGCGACACATAAATCTATTCGAAATGAAACTCTAATCTTTCAGATCCTATAATATCTGTCGAGAGCAATTTACGACCTCAAAAACAGCTCGTGTCCTCATACAACGCTGACTACTAGGTATAGTATAAGTTTGGTCCTAAGTCACTTTGTACAGTCGTACATTAAAAGTGTAAAACGCAGACACATTGTACTATATTATATACATATTAGTAAATTACATACCTACATAAAATATAGGTATAGTATAATATAAAAAAGTCTGAAGTCACGTCCAATTAAACTTGAAACTTTGTATTATGATTAATATAAGTTGAAATATCACTTGGTATAACTAATTTAGTTATATAATTAGGCATAATATTTTATAATAGTTATAAACTTATATTACAAAACCAAGTAATGTTTGATACTGTTTAGTACTATTTTTTATAAGCAATTTTAAAAACACGAGATGTGTAGATACATGATACAGTAAGTAGTAGGTTATACGTATAAAGAAAAATCGTCACGAATAATGTTTTTGAATTACAACAAAATAAATAAGATCGTTATTATTCGTTTAAACATTGAATTTTGATAAAATTTGAGCTTCAAAATATCTATAAAAATAAAATCGTACTTTGTATCATTAATATTATTCGATGACTATATAATTAAAACTTATGAGGAACGTTATAATGGCTTTTATTACATTTTCTAACACTGACCATGCTAATATTTTTGTATTGATGTTTATTATATCAAATATATATAATAAATAGCTCAAAATGGTTTAAAAATTACTACACAATATTATGTGGAAAATGAATAGAATATAAGCATTAGGTAAAAATAAAACAAGTTCTTACAGTTATACATTTTTGAATTAGATATACAATATAAAGAAATCTTTTGATAAGAAATCATTATAGTTTTCACTTGAATATCCTATAATATCAGAAATCCTAAAAAATTTAACTTGAAACACTAATAAAAATATTTGTGGAATTACACTCAATTTTTTTTTAAAGTAGGTATAAGTAATAAATAAAAATATATGCATATCCAAGTTTGACGATCATTGAATTCAATTTTCATATATACATGTCTTCATATATTAATGAATAAAAAATTATTCTTTATTGTTACTTTCGGCATTATAAAATAATTTTGATTTTATTTTACTCGTACACATCTTTAATTTTAGTATTAAAAGGAAAAAAAATATGCCGATTGCTATTCAGCTTATTTATTATTATTACCAGTACTCGATATCGATACTGCCGGTATGTGTTCGGGTTCGGGTGCAGGTAAAAATTATTAAAATTACTATAATAGCGATTAAACATCAATATTTGATATAATGAGTGTTTTTCATCCAAAATGGTTGTTTGGATTCATAATACTAGTAGTGTAGATATTAATACGAACGCACTCGAAGAATATCTATCTTTATTAGACATTGACGAAAAAAAAGAGGAAAATAGAAAAGAAACTGATACTCAAAATAAAATAATATTTACTGAAAGTACTTTAAAAAATGTAAACGAAGTACTGAACTAGAAGTATCTAGTTGAAGTTTAAATAATGACGAACATTACCACTACGCACGCAGATGGCAGTATGCTATCGATTCGGATGAACCACCACGTGTCGATACCCGGCCGGCCGGTGGTAAAACCCGACATTTTGTAATATTGTGAGCGGCTTGGACGTCGGCACTCCGCCGACGTCCGTTCGCCGATCACGTACGACAGCAAAGCCACGGGCGACGCCGAAGCCAACGCGTCCATCTCCGAGTACTGGTCTGCCAGTCTTTGGAATGGTGAGATCCAGTGTGCCGGTAGATGGTATACGTCCAAGTTTCGGCTACCGACCCATCTCGCACGCCGAGTGGCACACCTCAACCGGCGTTGCGGGCCCTCCTACCGGTGGGTTCCCAATGCGAAAATCATACATCGTAACATTGATGATGACTCCCGTTACCGTTTCGCAATTTACGGGCTCTTGATGCCAGAACATTCCCGCCGCGGCCGGCCATCGTCGCCGTGCCCGGCGGTCGCCGTGGCGAAAGCCGGGAAAGACGGATTTCGCGTCGCGTCCCGGCTTCCCTCGCGATCTCGGCTGGGGGCCGTTATAAATCGGGTGAGAGTGAGTTTCGGTTCGACCCTCGAGTCGGGCCGCTCTTATAGCTCTGGTTAACACGAGTTGCGTCTGCACACCTCGTACGCACACACGAACCGCGGTCGGTCGTACGCCGGGACCCCAGCGGTCGCGGTCGTGCGACCGCCCTCGACGTCGGCCCGCCTCCGGGCGGACCGGCGCTCGGATGCACGCGTGACCGGGTAATCGCGTCCGCGTCGTCGGCCCCGGCCGACGGCGCGTATCCGTCGACCGGTCGCTATAAAAAACCGAGATCCCTGGTTGATCCTGCCAGTAGTCATATGCTTGTCTCAAAGATTAAGCCATGCATGTCTCAGTGCAAGCCGCATTAAGGTGAAACCGCGAAAGGCTCATTAAATCAGTTGTGGTTCCTTAGATCGTACCCAAGTTACTTGGATAACTGTGGTAATTCTAGAGCTAATACATGCCGACAGAGTTCCGACCGTCGCGGCGCCCTCGGGTGTCGCGCGCGGGAGGAACGCTTTTATTAGATCAAAACCGGCCCGTCGCGGCGCGCTTCGTGCGCGTCCCGATCGCGGCCCGCGCAAAGACCTGGTGACTCTGAATAACTTCGAGCTGATCGCACGGTCTCCGTACCGGCGACGCATCTTTCAAATGTCTGCCTTATCAACTGTCGACGGTAGGTTCCATGCCTACCGTGGTGGTAACGGGTAACGGGGAATCAGGGTTCGATTCCGGAGAGGGAGCCTGAGAAACGGCTACCACATCCAAGGAAGGCAGCAGGCGCGCAAATTACCCACTCCCGGAACGGGGAGGTAGTGACGAAAAATAACGATACGGGACTCATCCGAGGCCCCGTAATCGGAATGAGAACACTTTAAAACCTTTAAACGAGGATCAATTGGAGGGCAAGTCTGGTGCCAGCAGCCGCGGTAATTCCAGCTCCAATAGCGTATATTAAAGTTGTTGCGGTTAAAAAGCTCGTAGTCGGATCTGTGTCTGGGCGGTGCCGGACCACCCTGGCGGTTTGGCGTGTCGCGGCCGGCCGTGTCGCGGGACCACGTGTCCCGTCGGCGCGGTCGTCGTCGCGCTCGTCAGCCGTCTCGGGGTGTTAGTTACCGGCACGTCGGCCGGACGTATTGTCGGCAGGCGGACACGTGTCTCGTGCTTCCGGCGCGCCGCGCGGCCACGCGTCGCGCGGCCGTCGGGGTTCGACGACGGCGGCCGCCTACTCCAATCTTGCTGCGCGGTGCTCTTCACCGAGTGCCGTCGGCGGGCCGACACGTTTACTTTGAACAAATTAGAGTGCTCAAAGCAGGCTCAAATCTGGCGGGGCGGCTTCACGGCCGTCTCGTCAAAAGGCCCTGAATACTGGTCGCATGGAATAATGGAACAAGACCTCGGTCCCGCGCATCTCCGCCCTTCGCGGGCGCGCGAAATCGCCCTCCGGGGCGTTTCCGTGCGCGGGCCGCCGGGCCGCGGGCGCCAGTCGCCCGCGCGTCCCGCCGGGCCGGTTTTCGGGACCGGAGGTAATGATCAACAGAGACGGGCGGGGGCATTCGTACCGAGACGTTAGAGGTGAAATTCTTGGATCGTCTCGAGACGAACTGACGCGAAAGCATTTGCCAAGTACGTTCTCGTATGATCAAGAACGAAAGTTAGAGGTTCGAAGGCGATCAGATACCGCCCTAGTTCTAACTGTAAACGATGCCAGCTAGCGATCCGCCGGCGTTTCATTAACGACCCGGCGGGCAGCTTCCGGGAAACCGAAGCTTTTCGGTTCCGGGGGAAGTATGATTGCAAAGTTGAAACTTAAAGGAATTGACGGAAGGGCACCACCAGGAGTGGAGCCTGCGGCTTAATTTGACTCAACACGGGAAACCTCACCAGGCCCGGACACCGGAAAGATTGACAGATTGAGAGCTCTTTCTTGATTCGGTGGGTGGTTGTGCATGGCCGTTCTTAGTTGGTGGAGCGATCTGTCTGGTTAATTCCGATAACGAACGAGACTCTGTCCTGCTAACTAGGCGGGTAAACCCGGGTCGGCTGTGGGCGCGGCGCTGGCGGTTTCTTCCGTCCGTGTTCGCGTTTTCGTCGGCTCGGCCCGGTATCCCCGAACGCGTTCGCCCGTCGTCCGCGGCGGTTGTCGGGCGCGGCCGTGCCATCCGCGTCCTGGCGTGCGGTGGGCGTGCGTCGGCCAGGGTTCATCCCCTGGTCGGCGTGCGTCTGTCGTACGTCGGGCTCCGTGGTGAAGCGTGCCGCGTTCGCGGCCGTCGCCGGCGGATTACGATACGTTACTAGGGCTACCGCCGGCTCCCAGGAGCTTAAACTTTTCTTAGAGGGACAGGTGGCGGACGAAAATAGCCGCACGAGACTGAGCGATAACAGGTCTGTGATGCCCTTTGATGTTCTGGGCCGCACGCGCGCTACACTGAAGGAATCAGCGTGTGTTAAAATTCCTGGGCCGACAGGCTTCCGGATAACCCGCTGAACCTCCTTCGTGCTTAGGGATCGTGGCTTGCAATTTTTCCACGTGAACGAGGAATTCCCAGTAAGCGCGAGTCATCAGCTCGCGTTGATTACGTCCCTGCCCTTTGTACACACCGCCCGTCGCTACTACCGATTGAACGACCGCAGTGAGGTCTTCGGACTGGACGCGCGTTATTCGGCCCCCTCGGGGGCTGGGTCGTCGCTCGACCGGGAAGATTACCGTACTCGGCCGTTTAGAGGAAGTAAAAGTCGTATCAAGGTTTCCGTAGGTGAACCTGCGGAAGGATCATTAGAGACGGGCCCGCGGCACTGGCGACACTCGTCGGTCTCGCGCGCGCCTCATCCGACCGAGCGTCGACCGAAAGATGGTTACACCATCGAAAGACCGTCCGCGGCCCCCGGGCCGTGGAAAAATTTCGACAAAAACAAAAACACCCGACCCCGAACGGCGGATCACTTGGCTCGTGGATCGATGAAGACCGCAGCTATCTGCGCGTCGTCGTGTAATCCGCAGGTTATACTAACATCGTCCAGTCGAACGCACATTGCGGCCTCGGTGACCCGCGGGTCCCGGGCCACGCCTGTCTGAGGGTCGTATACCGGATACTCGGCCAGACCGATGTGCCACCGGCAGGCGTCCGACGGCCAGCCCGTCGGCCGCTCCGGCGATGCGAGATTGGCGGTTCGACCGGGGAACAACACCGCTCTGGCGGCTGCCTCCGGTCGTCCGCCCAAGTTGTGACGGCAAACAGTCACGGGTTTTTGCGTCGTCAAACGGCACGTCCCCGTCCGCCCGCCACGCAAGAGCGCGGCCGGGTCGGCCGAGAGTCGTCGAGACCTCTCCGGCTTCCGAGAAGCGGACGCGGACGGTCGCCGTGTGGGCGGAGCGCGGACCGCAGGCTGCCGTGTAAACATAGTAAAAAATACTGATACGCTCCGACCTCAGATCAGGCGGGACTACCCGCCGGATTTAAGCATATTAATAAGCGGAGGAAAAGAAAACAACCGTGATTCCCACAGTAGCGGCGAGCGAACAGGGAAAAGCCCATCGCCGAATCCCGCCGCGCACTTTTATGTAGCGGCACGTATAGGAGTTGTGGCGTACGGGCCGGCCTCGTTGCCGGGGCGCACGTGACGGTCCAAGTCTCCCTTGAACGGGGCCATGGCCCGCAGATGGTGCCAGGCCAGTAGAGGCCGTCACAGCG
>NW_019102814.1:0-15000 GCF_001856785.1 Myzus persicae | reverse complement strand
ATGATTATGAAGGCCCTTATGCACTCTTGTAAAGAATTCGAATTCAAGTATTTGGATACTTGTATTTAAGTTTTAAATATCTATCCTAGTATTTTTATAGTAGGACCTGGTACATATTCTAAATACAATTTTTTGAAATTATTTTTATGAAGTACTATTAAGTTCGTTTTATTAATTATTTTAAACAAAAATTTGATAATAAATAACAATAATATGGTTTTCGTTTAAACACTTTAAACGATATTGGCAATATTGAATACAACCATAATAATTATTTATCCGTTATCGTTGATTTAGATACTTCCGGGAATAATTTATTGAATTAGATATTGCTATTTGAAAAACTGTAATAGTATAATACTTGTAGTGTAGGCGTATCTATAGTTTCACGAAATATAATTTATACAGTTATTGGAATTATACCAAATAAGTCATTACTTATTAAGTAAATATCTCTAGTATTTATATTATTTTACCTACCAATAGAACAAGTACACAGTATTTCACGTGGTTTAAATTTGGTATTATTTTTTTTCTAAATAGTTTAATTGTACTAATTGTATAAATGTAAAATAATTTTCAACTTGTATACTTATATTACAAACTTGTTATACACAATATACAAATAAAGTATAATATTATGCTAAATGACGAATTGATAGTTGTGAAGTCCTAATATCAGTGGCTTAGGGGGGCAGGAGGACTCAAAGCCCTTACCTCTGACAGTGATTAAAAGGCTCCTCCTCCTCCTCCTCCCCAAATTAGGATTTTATATATTAGACATTATCCATGCAATTTTTATAATATGGAACGCTTGATGAAACTATATGGAGACATTAGTCCCCTCTTGAATTTTTTTCCACTTTAAACCCTTCCTAATATGTACATCATCGGCTTAATTTATGGGTCTTAACTCCAGTCTTCAAAAATGTAATTTCATGTTTATTAATATCATGAGTATCAAAGGTGAATAAATTTATATTTTGTCGTCTTAGTTTAATTTATAAAACATAAAATAGATTGCATACCTTGTAAATAAGTAACAACAATATTTAAAATTTAAAAAAATCTAATAATTTAAAAATAGTTCCATATTAATAGTTAATAAAACTTTTTTTTTATTGTTTTGTTAAGTTATTTTTTTTATATTAGTTGAATACAATGTGAATGTCATATAATATTACATGTGTTATAATATAACTATCAGAAATGATATTATTGCTAGAATTTATGAAATTGTTAAAATCTATGGTAAATATTAACATAAAACTGATATCGATAAACCTAAATATTATATATCATATTATGGTATAATGGTATACTTAGAATTTAAAAATAATATTAATATTGTGCCGGGTTGCATGAAAAATGTATAAACTTAACGGTTAAATAAAATTTAATGGACCAATCATGTTTAAATAACCTTTACCTCACCATTGATTCGTTAAATGTTTAGTGATTGTTCAAGCAACCCGGCATAAGTATCTTAATACTTTTTCAAAAGTATTTTTTTTACTACTGCTCTTATTGCTCATAAATGTAGGAATATGTACTAAAAAAAAATATATAAGCTCCAACGATTGGCTTGCACCTATCACAGTTGATATGCAATTTGATTTGTAATAAGGTAGGTATATATTTGCTTAGATTCACGGCACAAATGAACGATATTTTAAAAGCGTTCGCTATTTAATCGAAGACCGAAGTACATAAAACAATTATTGCACGTACTCCAATATTCCAATGTTAACGAGGCAACGGACGGCAACGAACGAATAATCACGGGGGCTGTGCTACAATATTCTCATTCACTGCAATTTAATATGATTGTAAAAATATTTGGTAATTATCAGCGAAAAAAATAATCCTATATAAAATATTTTGCGATTTGCACCTACAATTATGCTATTTTTATGGCGGTTAGCGCACACTTGATTATAGTACATAGCATTTTAAAATTTAAGAAGGTAAAATAACTAAAATAAAATTAAAATACAGTTTTAAGTCGGAAGCACGTTTATTGGTATATAAAGAACGAACAGAGCGTTTGAAGTTAGACATTGGATATTCTCCCTTATGTTAATAAATCCGCATACAAAGAAACCCCCCCCCCCTTGAGAAAAATAGAAAATTTCAAAATTTCTAGTTTATTCTAAAATTTAAAAAAAAATTTTAAACCATTTTCTTTTTTTAACTGAATAAATAATAAATACTTTATATATCTATATTATGATCGATTTATGTATGTGTATATTTATAGTATAGTGCTCAAGGTGGCAAGGTGTATGATAGCGTAAACGTATCTTCTCGTCGAATTATAGATAGAGGGCACTTTTCGTGTGTGACTTGTGACTGCACAATATTAATATTATATATTATATATGCTACCTTCTAATGCATTGGATGCCATCAGGTGTTGTGAGTTGTGACCCAATCATATTCTTTAATATATTTATGTTATTAAAAATTTTGTGCTGTCTCCCTGTTTCTACTTCAACACCAGAAAGGTCTTTTTCTGGCTTAAAAAGAATAAAAACCTACCTCAGAAACAGTATGAAAGAGGTATGTATTATGTATAAACAATAAATTCTAATTACCCTGATTATTTTGATTTCATTTTATTGAATTGTTTGTCAAACAGGATCGTCTCAATGGTTTAGTGTTACTGAGTTATTATAGGAATGTTGTTATCACGCCAGATGAAGTATTAAATGAAATGGCAAAGAAGCCGAGAAAAATTGACTTAGTGTTATAATGAAAACATAATGTTTTATTCTCACTATTTTGATGTTTTACTCAATGTAATTTCCTATAGTAATATCCTCTATAAAATTTCTATTTATGGAACTGAACCCTCCCCATAGAAAATTCTTAGCTACGGCCCTGTGCTTGTGGTACTTACCAATAATTTCATTTAATCTAGTTAAGTATATATTATTACTAATATTATTATTTTATATTATTTACACTTTATATATACCTATACCTATATATTATAAGAAAAAATGATTTTCAAATGTATATTCCTTTAATTTAATGAGGAAGGTACTAGGTACCTACGTTAAAGTCTCCCTTATTCTATTTATACTGTATAATAAACTTATTTAAATAGTAGGTCATCTGCATAATACCATTCTATATTTTTATTTAGATACATCAATATTTTCAAAAAAATCATCTGTACTTATTAAAATTTAGAGTTAAATAGGTTGGTTTATAAGTAAATACATTTAGAAAAAGAACCTTTTATTGCCATAATAAGACAATTTTTTTAAATAAGCTTAAAAAATCAAAGTATTTGAAAATCGAGTAGATAGTAAGCATACACCTGATGTTCTTAAAAATTCCAGAAATCGGAATTTGAATAAATTCGCTATCATACTAAAAAATGTAGTTTCCTTTGCACGTTTGGTCAATCAATTATTAATCTATATATTTGAATCATAATATTGTATTCAGAATCTGTCCACATGAGATGTGCCAAAAAATTACATATCATTTAGTCTTATATAGGTATTAGGAACTATCTACCTCTTATACATATTATAATATATTATATATATATATATAACGTATAATAACATTTAGCTCTTAAACTGCATATTTTGTAAATCTTATCATTGCTTGTACTATTTTTACTGTCATACAATAAAGTTGCCCCACCAATAAATAAATTCCTCAATTTACGCCCATGGGCCATGGTAGGGTCTCATAAAAGGCGTCATGCGTCATTGTCGTCGCTGCCCGTAAATAGCTGTCAGTTCAGCGACTAACCAGTAACCTGGTAGTGTATACTGTATAGTGTCAAGTAAATATCACACGCAGCCATGGGCGTAACTTGGAAATATATTAGGGGGGGGGGCAAATATATAATATATATATATATTATATATACCTACATATCAACTAGTCTATATAGTTAACCTTACATAATTTATTTGTAAATATATGTTAACATTACCTTTTGTTGTAGAATGTAGTTGTATATTAGTATAAGGTGATCAATATTACTAAGTAATGAAATAAATATACAAACTTAAATACATTAAAAACATTGAAATTTTTAATATTTTATAACTTCTAAACAAAATGCATCATAATTCTAAAAACTGCAAGTAGATATTATATACAATTAAGTATTAACTTTATGCTTAAAATAATAACAAATTTATATTAACTGTAGTCTTCTGCCTCTTAGGGTTGATTCTGCATTGAATTTATCAATAATTTTATCAAGATTTATTGGGTACAACTTTTCTATATTTAAAATAGCTATGTTAGTTAATCTCTCTTGACCAATAGTGTTTCTAGTGAATGTCTTGAGACGACGTAAAGACGAAAAAGAACGTTCACTAGAAGCAGAACTCATGGGAATCGATAAATATATTTTAAAAATTGTATACATATTTTCAAATGAACCCATTAAGTCCTTAGACAAGAAAAATTGTAAATGATTTTCAAAATCTTCAGGAATGTTACTTGATAAACACATTTTACCAAATAACTTTAACTCTGCTTTAAACTCATCTATTATAATACCGTATGTGTTACAAACTTCCAAGATATTTTGATCGGAGCAGTTTCTGTTGATCAAACAACTTTGAAGAGCATTAAGTGTTTTGATATTGTTTTCCTCAAATTTGGTTTTAATGTCACTGATTATAATATCCAGAACGGGAAAATATATATTAACTTTGAAGTAAGATGATATATTATTTATTGTTGTAACTTCACCACCTCCCAATCTAGAGGGAATTTTTCTTTTCCTAGGAATATCTGGCAATTGAATATTCTCATTGGTAGCAAACTGTTTAGTTTCGGTCCAAAAAAGATTAAAATTATCATCACTTCGAAGTGATTCTAGTTCCATTAAAGTAGCATTTGTTAAAATTCCAACAGTTGAATAATTGGCATTTTTTTTTTGAAAATGTACAGACAAACTATTAGTTAGTTGAAGAACTTGTTTCATTAATTTCAAACAAAAAACAAATTCAAAACCTTGAACACTTTTTATTAATGAATTTGCATCAGATCCATGAATGGAGTCAGTTTCATTTATGTGTTCTAAGGTAGAAATAATGGAATTAAAATTTGTTAAGACAGAACGAATAGATTCAATTCGACAACTCCATCTCGTTTCACTAAGTGATTTAAGAGTGCTACTTGAGACATTCAAATTCAATTCTTTTTGAACTCTCTCAAACACTGAGTTTCTTTTTGATGAGGCGCCTATAAATGTATAAATTGTATTTAATGTACCAAACATGTTTCTAATTGGAGCTACTTTACCACAAACATCAACTACACACAAATTAAGTATATGCGCATAACAATGCACATACAAAGCTAGTTTATTTTCATCTCGTATTCGTTTAGCTACTCCAGAATAAGAACCACGCATTGAGGCAGCTCCATCGTAGCATTGTCCTCTCATGTTTTCAATTTTTAAGTCCAAAGATAGCAAAGTACTTTTTAATAAATTTGAAAGGGTTTCACCATCCATTTTGTCAGTTTTATAAAAACCAATAAAATTTTCTATCACATTTAATCTTTTATCACAGTATCTGAGAACAATAGAAACTTGTTCATGTTTTTTTAAATCTTGAGTTTCGTCCATTATAACGCTGTACATACCAGCATTTTTTACATTATCAATTATCTGAGATAAAACATTTACACCCATAAAATTTATAAAATTATTTTGATATTCAGGGCTAACATAACGAAATGTTTTTTCTTTTCGTAAATAATATCTATCAATAATACAATTATCACCAGCTCTAAGTTTCATAAGTTCAAGGAAGTTTCCTTGATTGTCACTTTCTTCACTTTCATCATGCCCGCGTAACGCAATACCTTGTCTGGCACAGTAAAGAATTGTTTGTAAGACAGTTGATAGATATTGTCGGTTTTCTGCTACAACTTTTGTATGCTGAGAATCTAATTTGTCTACAATCGTACTATTACTGCGCAAACGTTTTATAAATTCATCAACTCTTACCGAAGATTCTAAATGCATGATACTTTTTTGGTGATTATTAAATTTTTCAATAGCTTTCTTCCAATTACTATAACCTTTGCATGTAAATGCATCGTCCATTTTACCAATTTTATAAAACGCTCTACAAAAGAAGTAAAAAGCAGAGTCTAGAGTTACACTATACTCAAGCCATTTGAATTGTGTAAACCATATTTCCCGAAATGTTCTTCCATTACGTAATGGATACAATACATTTTTAGGTTGAAATGGACCTTCATTAAGTGTGAGAGAAATCTTTGCATTTTGATAACCTTTCACGGGGTCTCTCTGATCACCGTCTATTAAAATTAAACAATTTAAATTTAAAGCAACAATATAAATAAGTAATCACTGCTATATTATTATTTCAATAAACATGCATATAAATAAAACAACTAACAAATCTACTTTGTTTACAAACATAAAAAATAATTAAACATAAAATATAATGATGTATAAAATACTTACATTTAAATCTTAAAGTGTAGATGAAGAACATTAGATAGTAAGTACCTACTAAATACCAAGTTAATCATCTATTCATGTACTAAAATGTTTATAATATATTACTAAATACTAATTAGTAATTAGGTACTGAGTTATTAATTACTTCATGAATAAAATAATAACACAAATAGTGGCAAGTGGCAACTGTCAAAATGTTTTGGGTGTATTTCTTTTAGTGAGGACAAAAATAGTTCACTTATTTCTATACATAATACTATACATAATTTGAAATATTTTAAATACTATAAATTAAATGATATCACATTACCGATTACCACAATGAAACAAACAATGAACACAAACAGCCAACGCCCAACACAAAACAAAAAAGGCTAAATAATTTTTGTTCACATCAAAACATACCTAATGACTTATCAGTATTTAATTCAGTAGATACTATTAACTTTTGTTTGTGGTCTGGAGAAATTTTTTCTATATTATAACATTACAAAAAAAATACTTAAAATAATATTGATTCATTTTATTAAGCTGTTTATAATTCATAATAGTCACTTCTGCAGTTTGGAATTTGGAATTGAATACTGCATCTGGTGGATTGTCTAAGTCAATTTTATCTAAAAGAATTAATATTTAATACATATAATTATTTTATAAGTTGTGTGTACGAGCAAAAATATTTAGATTTAAACAATTTAAATAACTTTTTGAAAAATAAGTTTACCTGAATTAGAATTTGGTTTTGATGGTAATGCTGAAAAATAATGTTTCAAAGACTTCACCTCATTCTTATTTTTCTTGTTCATGTTGTATTATTCTAAGTTTATATAAAATAAACTATAGTCCATAAACAGTAATATAATAATTTGTTCTCTTCGATATCTAGTTGAGCAAACAAATTAAGAGAACAGACAATGGACAACTAGATAATTAGTATGAAGTTTCAAAAATTCAAAATATATTATCTAGGCTCAGACAATATCATACAAGAGTATTATCAAAAAACTGTTGTTTGATAACACTGTGGTTGTACCTCTACCACATATTTCCCTTTGGAGGTAACACTGCTTGTGTTAACAGGCTATACCCACCACTCAACTACGGACCGGGTGTCCGCGGCTAAACGACACTTTACTACCTATATATTATATATAATTATTCATTATGCATTATTTAAGCATTCTAAGCATTATCTAACAAGATACCTAAGCTAAAATTGAATATTAAGATTTAAAAAAAAAACTGTATAGTAGTAGCTATAACCAGCTGTTTTGTACTTATTTTAAAACAAGGTATGTTAAATGTCAGAGGGGGCACTGCCCCTCCTAATTTATTCTAGGGGGGGCAATGGCCCCCCTTGCCCCCCCCCCCAGTTTACGCCTATGCACGCAGCCAAGAAACAATAATATCATAAACACACGACCGAAAATATTTCTGCGAGTGACCTCGAGTAGTTGACAACTACGCACAACAAGAAAATGAAAATGATTTTTATAATTTTACTGGTTAAAGTGACCGTTGGAATTTGGAATACCTATTGATCAAAATGTTTCTTTCTCTGTGACAGGTAAAATAAGTCTCAAATTTCATTTTTATTATCTTTTAGTTCCATTAACTATATCCATTTAGCACTCATCGTCATTCACATATCAAAGGCTAAGAGGTAAAAAATTGTAGTCACGAACACCAAATTGTACAATAGAGCAATTTTAAGATTTTTAAGTAATTTGTGTTGTAGTTTAAACTTTTTTTGTTTTTGGTGGTACATCTGACCATCAGATTTGTAATATATTCGGTATATTACGTCATATACTCATATATTAACTAATTACGCCGTATACTACGTAAATCCGGTGCCCGATGCAGCGAAATACCAGTTGTTGTTTAGTTTTTCACCTGATTTACATAGGAAAAAAATGTAAGTTTTCGTTCATTAGAAAAACTAAGATAAAAGGATTGTTCAAAATGTTCAAATACTATTTATGTTAGATAAATGATTTAATATCATATTTTTAAATAAATAAATAAATAAATAAATAAATAAATAAATATAAATATAAATTACTCATAACTCATAAGCATGATTATGGTTTGTTTTTAATATAATTTATTAACAGATTTTAAGAATTTTAGTTTTATTTAATTAATACCTCAGTAAAAATGTAATAATAAGAAATTAAGATTGTATTTTACTTTTAATATCAAATTAATTTAAAATCAAAAATCAAAGTATTATCATCAAATTATAATAAAAAATTAAAATAAAAACTAATTCTAATAAGGATGTTTTAGCAGAAAATCTTGGATTAGTGACAATTTATTATTGGTAGGTAATGGTATTTTTTATATATGTATTAAAGTTAGTGTGGTAGAGATAAATTTACTTGAAATTCTAAAATATTTCGTTTGCTAATGCAGATTTACTCATGAATCTAATAATTTTCTAGTGGAAACTTTTCAAGTAACACATTCAGTTAATTTTTTTTCAAAATATCAAAAGATTTTTATTCATTAACCACTTTACCTATTAGGTCATGTAGGAATAATATTTATCGTTAAAAATTAAAATATAATAAAGAACTTAAAAAAATATTATGTTTTAATAACTTTTAAACGAATCTAGGTAATAACTTCATAGGTATATACATTCAGTATTCAGAACAGTCATCGGACATTGTGAAGTACACAATACATTAACATAAAATAATAATATTTCAACTTTGAAACATTTTAAATACTTGAGTTTGTTCAAAAGGGGTTTAATCACAATTATTAGCTCGGTTTATAATACAATTTGTTTTACATATTTCGTTACTTCCTTATTTGTATTCTTAGGTACATATACACTGTAAACACTCTGAATTTACACAAAGACATACAGCATAAATACTAAATTAATTTTTATGTGAATATATTTATATATATGATAAATTAAAAATTAAAAGCATATTTCAGTAATACATCTTTAGATACTCTGGTAAGACTTCAATTCTTTAAAAACCTCAAGATTTCGTGACACATCTTTTCTAGATATACGTAAGTTGATGGTGGATTCTGAAATATGCATATATGAGTTGGGTATGATTTGTATACATTTTTACTTTTGTACATCAAAGTTAGATATTTATATTTCAAAAACACTACAACTAAGTTCTTAAAGTTAATGTCAGGCAATCTTAAGGTTTTTACTGAATTAAAATTGACCAAGTCGAATTCTGTCAACTTTTTCACTTTAAACGAATACTTCCTTTCAAAATGTAATTTTTCGGTACGAATGCTTCATAATTTTATTGTACTATTGAATTAAGTGTGTGAAACTGATACTGGTCTGGGTGCTGTTGTAGTACACAACAGTCTTCTTTGCACACACAAATAAGTCAGTCGCACTAGGCATAATGAATATAACCACCTAGAATCTAAACTCTAGATAACCACCTTAATAATTCGACCATACATACCTAAACAAAGTACAAACATTTGTTTTTAACTAAGTGACTTTATAGTTTATTAGTATTCGTTTAGCATTCATTAACCTATAACGTAGGTACCTTAAAATTAATCTAAAGATTTTAATAATCTCATAATGTATAGTAAAATATAATAATATACTCATGTGAATGTTTCAAATCTTCACAAATGATATTTTTGATTTACAATATTAAAAATAAGTAATTTTTCATTTAAAAATCAAATTTTTCAACATTTAAAATTTCAATTTCTTTCAAACAAAACACTGTACCAATATATTTTATTAGATTTTTAAGCTTTAATAAAATCTACTTATTAGAATATTTGTATTAAATGTAATGTTTAAACCTTCCCTATACAAATTTAAAATGTTATATATTTTTGTAATTGTACTTGTTGCCGCGATCGGCTCTTGTCTTGAAAAATAAAAATAAAACGAAACAAGGGTGCCTTCACGACTGTGAGTAGGCAATCGCATGTGTTGTGCTACTCACACAGTAATTTAATAGAATAAATAAAATAACTAATACTATTTTTGATATGATAAAAACATGTATATTTTTTCCTTAGCCAGCTCACCGACTTAAATTGACCTAAGCCGATTCAATAATAATATAAAATAATACAATGTTGTTGGCCTATTTTAGCTCAACAAGAATATAAGAGTAACACAAAAATGTAAAAGTATAATGGTAACAATATGATTATATGATTGACCTAAGCTGGTGCAATACACAGTAATAATAATTAACGTAAGTATAATAAAATATTGTCGGCTTATGCCAGCTCAACAGGAGTAACAATAATAACAAAATTGTTAGAGTATAATTGGCCTATGCTGACTCACTATGACAATGTATATGAAAAAGGAACTCTGTAATAATATAATGTATAATTTTAATGCGGCTCGTCAGCCGATTACCTGGGAACTGGTGTCTGTTGGCGGCTTTGGACCAAACGCTACCGTCTCGGGATGCCCACACTTGCACAATAAAAAAAAATACAATATCAAATAAAATTTGTGACAATCCCGAGGACGTACGACCAGTTCAGACGATTAACTCAAAAAACAACGAACTACAACACAAACGACTAATTCGAGTATTTCTGCAAGTATGTCTTATCGGCCGCCCTGAATTGGGGAATAATATTAGCAATTTAATAAAATAATGATGACGATACTTACAGAAACAAATACATATACACAGAATGTTGAAATAATGAAAAGCATTTGAATGATGAAAAAATGATGTTTGTATAAAATAATAAAAGAAATATGGCCACTGGCTGAGATTGTTTTCACACAGCTCGAATGGCAAAACAAAAACGAAGAGAGCGAAGCGCCCGTGCGAGCCGGCTTTTATAACCTTTTCACTTTTTCAGCCTAATTCAATCTCCACAGTGTCAACGCACACCAAAGTTTAATAAACCTGAACTTAGGCGACACTGCAAGAATGACTTGACTGAATGGGACACTGAACATTGAACATTGGAACCTTAAGAAAAACACGGACACATATCTGAAATTTTTAAAATAAAAACGGGAAAAACGGTCATTATCAGGAGACTGAAAGTAAAACACCGCACAGCTGCAGGCGGCACGAGACTAAGCCACCTGAAAATGATAACATGCAACAAGATACGATGGTGGCGCGAAATTCAAAATACACATACGGCGCGAACAGTACTTGTCTATAAGCAAATTTTTTGAAAATTATTTAAATTGTAAAATATACTATTATTTCTGTCTAAAATAGTTGTTATCATTCAATATTTTAGCTCCAACTATTGAAATGTAGATATAAATAGCTATTTAAGAACAAAATTACGTTCAACGGTACATAAATATGAACTTTCTTGAGATTATTTCTTGGGGCTATAAACTGCTCATTTGAACGCTGGGCATTCCTCCGCGTTTTCCGACCGGTTAAGGCCATCCAAATTTAAAACAATGTAAGATCAGAGAAGTATTTATCACTTTCGGTGATCGTCCGAAAAACGAAAAATGAAAACGCGGCGTATTAAATAATATCCATCGTCTATAGCTAATCCGATATAAACAAATGTATTTTGAATTCGATGGGAAACGCTGCAGAATACGAATTGTATAGCCCCGGTCTGGTGTTACGGAAGTGCAGATTTGCAGTGGTATATGACATATTCCGTGCGTACATCATAAAATAATACATTCAAAATGTATAACTACTTGTTGGCTGTTATTATAATTATTTAAGCGAATTACATGACAACATAATATATCATATTACATTGAACCTTTTTTCGTATTAAACTAGCGTGATAATATATACAAATACAATAGACTATCTATAATATACATAGGCTACATAGATATTAATAAAACATTTAGGACTATTATAATCACTATCGCGGTAAATAGTGGTGCTTAAACCGTTTACATACCATCAAGTATCTACTACCTCCTATCATTGTTCATCATTCGTTAATTTCTTGGGGTCAAAGATTTTAAAAAGAATTTCATAAACTCTGATATTTCTTCAATGGGTCTCAATTAAGACCCATGTAGATCCATCACAAACATAATTATTTCTTGATTTTTAACAAAACAATAAATACAACTCTCAAATATCAGAAAATATATGGGATATATTTAATGGGGTCAAAGTGTTGTACATATACATAACAAAATTATAAAAAATTAAAACAATGATGCAAAATTGAATAAAGCCGAATCAGCAAAATTGCTACCACTACATAAGGCGACGTCTGCGACGGGAGCGGGGCTGTTCAGTTTTTGGATCACTCATTGTCGAGGCTAACAAGCAGTTTTTTTTGACGTTTCTTTTTATTATTTGTTTTTGATATTCTTTAATATATTATATTTAATTCCTTTAACCAAGTGTTACTGTTTTATTTACGACTATTTTAGAATATTTTATCTTGAGTGTAAAGAGGCGTTGGCGGTGGAAAAACACTTTTGAAAAGGATATTAAGACACTGTAATACTTACTTTCTCGTCCAGTACTCGTTATCGTGGTCAGTCGAGAAAGAGTAAGACTTTGCCTAGGTTAAAGACATCTCACTCTCAAACATCCAGTACTCGTTATCGTGGTCAGTTGTTAGAGAGTAAAGTAACTTTAGAGTAGTATTGTGTAAAACCTGTTTGGACCTAGTTTAATTATCTTTTGTGCAGTACTCGTCATCGTGGTCACCAAAAGAATAATTTAAATAAAGTTCATACAGCAGGTATCGATAATTTACTTGTTTGACGGTTAGAGAATCGGAAACCGAAAGATATCTGTTGTGTACGTCAAGCCTTTGCGTGGCGTATACGACAAAAGACTTTTTAAAAGATTTTCAAAAACTTTGAAATTTCTTTAGAGGGTCTTAATTTAGATCCATGTATATGACATATTTATGAAATTCTTTTAAAAAACTTTGACCCTAGGAAGTATATCCCATTATATTTTCTGATATTTGAGAGTTTAATGCCTTGTTTTCGTAAAAATTGAGAAATAATTATGCTTGTGATGGATCAACATAGGTCTTAAATAAGACCCTTCAAAGCAATTTCAGAGTATATGAAATAAAAATAAAGACAAAATAATGTTTTTGAATTATAAGAAAGATATTTTAAATGAATTTCATAAACTCTGAAATTTCTTTGAAGGGTCTCATCTAAGCCCCGCGTGGATCCATCACAAACATTCGTTTTTCTTGATTTTTAAATAAAAAAGGCATTAAACTTTTAAATATCAGAAAATATAATGGGATAAATCTCATGGGATCATCGATTTTTTAAAAAAATTTCATTAACTCTGAAATGTCTTTGACGGGTCTCAATTAAGACCCATGTAGATTAAGTATTAATGAAATTCTTTTTAAAAATGTTGACCCTAGGAAATATATCCCATTATATTTTCTGATTTTTAAAAGAATTTCATAAATATGTTTGTGATAGATCCCATGGGTTTTAAATGAAACCCTTTAAACAAATTGCTGAGATAAAGAAAATCATTTAAAATAACTTCGGCTCCAGGATATTAATCACATTCTATTTTCTGATGCATCAAAAACATTATAATTTCTTTATTTTTATTCCATAAACTCTGTAATTGCTTTGAAGGGTCTCAAATAAGGCCTATGTAGATAACATATTTATGAAATTCTTTTAAAAAAAAATTTGACCCCAGGAAATAATAACCATTATACTTTGTGATCCATCACAAACATTATGATTTCTTGATTTTTACCAGAACAAGCCTTTAATCTATCAAATATTCGAAATTATAATGGGATTAATTTTCTGGGGTCAAAGATTTTTAAAAGAATTTCATAAATCTGTAATCTACATAGGTCTAAAACGAGACCCTTCAAGGACGTTTATGAAATAAAAATAAAGATATAATAATGTTTTTGAATTATCAGAAAATATAACGTGATTATCTTAATGGGGTCAACGATTTCTTGATAGAATTTCATAAACTCTGAAAATTCTTTAAAAGGTCTCATTTAAGTCCCATGTGGATCTATCAAAAACATTATTATATCCTGATCCCAGGAAATTAATCCCATTAAATTGTCTGATATTTGAGAGTTTAATAAAAAATCAAGAAATAATAATGTTTTTGATGGATCAGAAAATATAATGGGATTAGTTTTCTGGGGTCAAAACACTTATTAAAAGATTTTCATAAACTCTGAAATTTCTTTGATGGATCACATTTAATTCAAATGTAGATCCATTATAAAAATTAAAATTTCTTGATTTATAGAAAAACTAGACTTTTAAGTCTACATAATTTGAAATTCATCCCATTATATTTGCTGATGTTTAATACTTTAATGTCTATTTTTCTATATGTCAAGAAATTTCAATTTTTATAGTGGATTTATATGGGTCTTAAATGTGATATTCAAAGAATTTCCAATTTATTGAAATTTATTTAAAAAATCTTTTGACCACAGGTTATTAATCCCATTATATTTGCTGATATTTGAGAGTTTAATGCCTCCTTTTGGTAATAATCAAGTAATAATGTTTGTGATATATTTACATGGGTCTTAAA
>NW_019102813.1:0-2051 GCF_001856785.1 Myzus persicae | reverse complement strand
GAAAATATATTCCGGACACCAAACCAATGATCAGATATTTTGCCAACTGATTAATGTTTTTGATTAACATCACTCAAAAGAAACGTCGTTTATAAATTATGGTCATTACTTTCTTTGGATTCTGTAAAAGCACTATGTTAAAAATAATAATCATCCCCGAGAATTATTCGATTTATTAATTGAATCACTTTAGGAAACCACTCTCAAGTGGTCCGTAAAATCGTCTCAAGTGGTCAAAGAATTTCTTACGTGCAAATAAGTCACATTAATTAAGTACCAGCTTCTAATAACCTCAACTTGTATTATTTTTTTAAAATAAATAAAGAAAAATATTTTTCCAGAGCATTTACTGCATTGCTGATTTGATTGTGTATGTATAAATCATAAGTTACAAAGAAATAAGTGCCTATGATGGGAGAAAACCTAAGTAGGAAGAATGAAGTAGCGGTCCTCGATGATGGAAATTTTATTGCAATAGTGGTATATACCTAATGTTGAGTTGGGAACCACTGTTGTAAATAGAACATCAGCTCGTATACATACGTGAAAATAATGATTGTTGATCAGGCCGGCATTTACTTAAGAAGTGAATGGAGCGAATTCAAATATTTCCCATCGCTTTGGTTGTTGTACATTTCTTTTTAAGAGATGACGTAGAAACCTCGGGAAAAATCCCGTGGGGGAGGCGCGATTTGCGTGTTTCAAACATCTTCTGCGTGTGTAATGTATAGTAATTAATAATATGTGAAGGTAAGTGTACGGAAAAAAGGCTTATTTGTATATGGACGTTCTTTGTAATTGTACGTTTTAACCCTTGTCAAATGCACCATTATCAATAACGGTACTGTTTCTGATAAATAATATAACAATGCCATGTACTGAGCTAATCACCAACCTTGCCTATCCCATTTTTTTCTCGATGGAGCAGATATTCAACATCTAATTTTTGAAATGTTCAAATATACTGAGGCCATATTTTTTTCATATCATTGAGCTTTTTGTATTACTATATAGGAGTCTCCTGTGGCAATGCAAACTACTGTTTTTCAAATGTAAGCCACAATAATCTACTGTAAATCATTTGGTGTTTACATTTTTCTGAAAATGTTGATGCATAAAAATAAAAATAGTAGTTTTCGATTTATTTAACATCGCTTACCTACCAGATCCATAATGACGGACTTGGAAGATATGAGGGGATATGTTGGTTTGAAAATTGTATTCATTAATTAATTGATTGATCGACATTGATGATTTGTAAAAATAGTCCATGTCTAACAGGATCCAATATTGTGTATGTTTTAAACCGAATTTTTAGGAACTATTATTATCTTTAGTGTAAACATTATAACAACCGAGAAACTACTTGTTCAAATTTTTAATTAGGTACATCGAATTTTTACTGGAAATAATTGACCGAATAACTTACATTAAAGAATGGGGGGCGGGGGTGTCCTTATTTCATAAACAGAATTTTTCATGACCGTGGGACACTTTATTCTAGTAGGTAGTATAAAAATATCAGGAATTTTAAAAGTGTAATATGGTTATAGTCGTTAAGTAAATTTAAAAAATCCAAAAATCAGATTTCAAATGACTTTGCATTGATGAAGGAAAAAAGATCGGTGACCATGGTATCTGGCGAATCACCCTGTATATGCGGTGGATAAAAGTAGTTCAATATATTATACGGCCTAAGTCCGTTTACATTCGCCTTGGCTTCCGCGTGCGCGACATTCCGGCGGCTGCACTCTCATCCGACGACGCTCGAGTGCCTATACCTGGCTTCCGCCGAGAATAAAATATGATTGTTGTTGTTGAACACGCCCCCGAAATAAAGTCATCTCTTTTCCGTCTGTTTGACGACATCCGCCGACTTAGTAAGGAGGACGAGAAGAAGAAAAAGAAGAAGAAGACAGAGAAGTAGAGGGAGAGGGAGAAGGAGAAGATGAAAAAATAGAACGAACGACAAAAAAAATAACCGTAACTGTTGTACTGCAGTATTGTTGTCAACAAACACTATATTTTCCGGAACGTGATTACGTGACAGG
>NW_019102812.1:0-2056 GCF_001856785.1 Myzus persicae | reverse complement strand
TTATTGTGTTTTTTGGAAATCCGAGTATACTGTTATGCCGTTGAATGCACAACATAATATCCGAAGCTACTAGGTGTTTCGAAACTTAAACGCGAACGAATTTGTTTGATTTGAAATGTAATATTTAAATTTAAATTGAATTAGCAGACAAGTATGAGGCGTATACAATTTCAGACGTCTGTGATAAATACGACACAGTTATAAATATATAAACGTGCTTCAATTGTTTACTCCTCGGCTGACATTAGTTTAAATTTAGTGTAATAAAAGTATTTTATTTACACAACATACTAACACACACACACACAAACACATTCACATATATACAATGTATTTAAATATTATATTCCTACACAGTTAAATTAGACACATGTAGACAAATTACACTCAGTTTTTAAAAATGAGCACTTAAGAAAAATTAAGGAAAGCTACATTTTAGTGGACATGTTCAGAAAAAGTCCAAAGGGAACTCAATTAATATTCACTAAGATTGGATGTTCAATAAATCCGCAAAGTCAACTTTATGTTTTAAATAATTTTTTTTAAATACGACTTTATACTTAGAATAGAAGTAAAATTATTTATATATTTATTAAACACAAGATAATTACCAATAAAATAAATCTTACTATTTTCTTTTTATAAAAACTAAATTTTATTTTGAAAATGCCAATTACATTACCAAAGTGTTGGTTTTTTGTGTTCAGCTATGACGTTCATTATTGTGACTAATATAGGTTTTTTCTATTTTAAATTAAAGTTACATATTTACATCTTAAATACATTTACATTATTTCAATAGCTAACTAATATTAGATACCTAGTGGACTGATTTGGGTTTCTATTGAATATGAATAAAGGCACGTTGGTCAATGATGAGTGCTAATGAATTTAAAATCTTAATGGCAACTACAGTGACTGTGGTTGAGTGTGTTCTGTATGGGCAACAACGTTGCAGTTTGTCTAAACGATTATTATTAATACATACAATAAAATATGAAACAACTATAAAGAAACGTTATGCCGTATTAATTTTATTTTTCGTATTATAACGAGCGGAAGTCGCATTATTGGTATTATTTTGATAGACGAAATGGATTATACCCATAACAGTATTACCCAAAATAATAAGTTTATATTTTTCTGAGTATAAAAATAAAGATAATACAATTCTACATCAGTGTTAGAAAAACGAATAAAATGTTAGTTAAATAATCCGATTATTATCTTATTAATAACATTTAATTTAAAATCATGTTTTGAGTACAGACACTACAAACGTTAAACGTACAACTATTTTTATATTTAAATATTTTAAATGTTATACTTGTGGCATGGTCAAAAAATTTGCATTCATTATGTAATTATAATCATTCAATTATAATTGATATTATATATTATACCTATATTAAAAAGCTATAATTTATACGATTTAATAAAAAAATCTGTGTTAGAAGGTACGTATTTACCTTAGTTACAATAAATTAAGTAGGTATTATAAGCCACTAATATTCTGATATTTCAAGTACTATAAACATAATAAAATATAGTTAAAAGTTCGTACAAAAAAAAAATAAATAAATAAAATAGGTAGGTATTTAAAAATATTGGATTTCGTTAAAACAAAGTGCTCTTAGCGGAGCTACCGTTCATCTAACTTTTAAGATATAAAATGTAACTTTCTGCTATTTCACTCTATTTTTCTAATTTTTCTGGACTACTGTTTTAATAATATGCTTACAACTGCTGTATCTGACGTAAGCACATTCGTTAATTTTTTTAATTTAATATTTAATTCACTTCATCCCAGTCAGCATTGGCACTACTCATTAGAATCAGTCACACAGCCCCCTATGTTGACGTTTCCGGTTTTCAAGCCGAACAGTGTTAAATAAACGATTGACGGCCGGGGCTGTAATTGTTCAACCAATAGACCGAAAGTGATGCACGTCTGTCACATATTATGCTCATTGAGAAATACGGGAAATACGAGGAATACGAGAAATACGAGGATTAAATATCCAAAATCCCAAGAGCTGTGACCCCAACTATGCTC
>NW_019102811.1:0-2046 GCF_001856785.1 Myzus persicae | reverse complement strand
AACAGTTCCGTGCTCTTCTGGTAACGACGGATTTCACGGAGAGCGACGGTTCCCGGACGGTAACGATGTGGCTTCTTCACTCCTCCGGTGGCTGGTGCGCTCTTTCGTGCGGCTTTGGTGGCCAACTGTTTCCTGGGCGCCTTTCCGCCGGTAGACTTGCGGGCTGTTTGCTTGGTACGTGCCATTTCGACTGTTTGAAACTGACAAAACTGATAACTGTTATGAACTATGGATGTCCGACAAGATTTATCTCACCGGTATTTATACACAAATTGATACCATATCCGTCTCTTCCATTGGCCGGTGTGCGGTGGTTAGGTCAAGAGTGGGAGAAATATGGTCGAGCATTCCGATTGGCCGTGCGCGCGCGGAGAAATGTATAAATACAACGATAACTGGCGGTGTGCTATCAGTCAACGTTCAGCGTTCGAAGCAGCAGTTTCACAGTACCAAACAGTAACCTACAGCACTCATACGAAAATGACAGGACGCGGCAAAGGAGGTAAAGGACTTGGAAAAGGAGGAGCTAAACGTCATTGAAAAGTGCTCCGTGATAACATCCAGGGAATCACCAAGCCTGCCATTCGTCGGTTGGCCCGCCGTGGCGGTGTTAAACGTATTTCTGGTTTGATCTACGAAGAGACCCGTGGAGTCCTCAAAGTTTTCTTGGAAAACGTGATTCGTGACGCCGTCACATACACCGAGCACGCCAAGAGGAAAACCGTCACTGCCATGGACGTCGTATACGCACTGAAGCGACAAGGCCGTACCCTGTATGGTTTCGGAGGCTAACTGCTCACGTACACACACACACACACATCCTAATTAAAAAGGCCCTTTTCAGGGCCACTAAAATATAACAAAACCGCCGCCCTGTCGGCGATAGATTTGTCTAGAATTCTAACTCGAGACGGCGGCTAATACAAATGTTTTCCCGTCTATATCATTTATCTAAATATCATCTGTTGCCGTCAACGATTACTGCCGAGATAAAGATATCATCACCATACGGGGTCCCAATTTCTGAAAAACCACTAATACCGAAGTCGTCTCACCATCATTTTTTTTTTTTGTAATTCTTTGTACAAACGTGTCTTGTTCAAAAAATATTGTCAAATCTTGAGTTACTTTTTATGATTCCATAGTAATGATACTTGTGGGATAATTTATATATCTGACATCTGTATGGCATCAATGTAATTTAATTATATGTATTGTCTTAACATCTTTTTAATTTGTATATGACACATCGTTTAGATATTAAAACTAAGAAAAATAATAATGTTTCCATATTTTATTTACCGACCAAAGGATATTTTTTAAATGTTTCATTTTCAATACAACAATATACATATTAATCATACATTCAGACAAAAGGGTCTACTAAAGTTGCTATAATATGCAATAACCATTTTTGACTTAGGTTGTTTGTTCCGAACATCAAACAATAATAAAACATACTTTGCAGTGTGAAAATGTTACTAAAGAGTAAAAAACAGTGATTGCATGCTACTAACCCGTGCTATTGGGGAAATAAGTACGTAGGTTATAGCGGTAGGTTTACAGTTGCAGCTACTTTTTTATTGAATCAAATTTTTTTCCACCCCTTTACTCACAATATCTCGAAGGTAAACTATTAAAATAGTAACAGTGTGTTCTTCAAACCGCCATTCTTTTATACACTATTATTATTATTATTATTACCTCACGAATCGCTGTGAAAAGTATCAGTGACAGTTACATTTCAACATCACTAATTTTGGAAAGTATAATATAAGATAAAATTATACGTACTGTGGCGCAGGAAAATGATAGTTGAAACTTATGAGGTTGTAGAGTGTTAATGCTCTAAGTGATGGATAGGCGTCTGGCCTAGTGATGGCAAATAATAACAGTAACAGTGATTTATAACAGTTATTACTACTGTAACAGGAACAAGCTGTTACTTGGAAGAAAAAATAACAGTTATTGTTATTTTTTGTTTGTTGTTTTAACACGGTGACACGGTTATCATTGTTATTCATTATCAGCAGCATTACATAGAAC
>NW_019102810.1:0-2057 GCF_001856785.1 Myzus persicae | reverse complement strand
TATTCCGTAAAATAACATATTATTTTCACCAATTGTTTTGCTTAATAAACTTAAAATAAATAATGATATATTATAATATATTTATACGCGTCATGGATGTGCGGACAAGTATGTAACCACTGGTGGTAACAATAATGACAAAAGTAAAAAATAATTAGTAGTTTGTCGTAACACAATATAACATAGGAGACTGGACGATATTTATTTAAATTATTTAAATACTTTAATTAATAACCTAGACAAAGCGTAGGTATTGCGATAAATCGTTTTGTCGATAAATCACTCGCGTACTATCATAGGTAATAAGAATGAGTATTTACTCGGTCTCGAGAATGACAACCACTGATAAGATGAAGAAGAGGCGGCTGAAATGCGTGACCTATCAGTAGTGGACACAAGAGAGATGCAACGTCGTCGGGTTGTCGGGGGAAAAACGTGGTCGCTTTCGGGGGGGGGGGGGAGAAAACACTTACCTATTATGTTTCAGACCAGCTACAATAACAAGAACGCGCACGGACTTCCGAAAAATTATGGATAAAATATGTCATAAACTGACCCACGAACTTCAAGTCGTAAGTATGACTATTTTTTTCTTCGAAATAATGATATTCTAGTACGACGATGATCAGTGTTTCTTCTGCCAAATATTGTACGTCTGAAATTGTGTTTTTATTTTTTTTTTACGTTTAATTTTTGTCTATTTCGATATAAACGAGTATTTATATTGCATACATAGAGATAATATACAATGTACGCTTTATATAAATATTTACCCGGACGTAATCATAAAACGAAAATAAAATATATAACTCGTCCAGACTTTTTTTTTTTTTTGTCAAAACATAAACGATCAATTTGGAGTATTTGGACATTTTATGTTTTTAAAGAATACAATTCTTATGATCTAATACTATAATAAATAATTTTTCCACTTATTATTTATGTTTCATAGCATAATATTATATTGATAATATTTTCTCATGCATTTATATTTTGTTAAGTGCGGGTATGTAGGTATATAATAAGACTGTATTTATTTTTGAAATTATTATTTATACTTTATAATAATTAACTGGAAGTCAACAATCTTAAGTATTTCAGCCTAGATATTTTTAGCCAATAACTTATAATATTACAGTTCCGTCTAAAAAGAAAAACTTTTGATAGAATAACAATAAAAAAAAAATGTAAATTTGAAATTATTAAATAATAGGTTTTTAGTATGACTTGTTATATTTTTTAAAAATAGAAAAATTGAAAACAGATTTACAACTTTTGGTTTCTTTGCCGTCTAAAATATTGCAGTCTGCAAGTAGATAAGTCTTGCGTTTTGACACTTACAGATTTAACCCAGTATACGTCGAGAACATATTATTATTATTATTATTATTATCATTATAAATATTGTATTAATAACAGACCAATAGCCGAGGGTCTTGTATCAATGAAAAAAAAAATAATAATAATAATACCTAATATAATAATAAAACGAATGAAATAATCGACAGACGTAAAAACGGTGACGATAATAACGACAGTAATATTATATATATAGCTGTCCAGACCCTCGTCGGACTTACCTTCTGGGACCATCGCAGACGGCGCCGTGAAGTTTGTGCAGAAGTTTTCGTAAAAAAAAAAAAAAGCAAAAAAAAAAACGTTTTGCTCTCGGCGGACGAAGACGGGATGTACCCCTACTGGACCCACTCGCACACACGGACCTACGCGAACACGTCCGGACACGTATGCGTTTTGAATAACCCAAGACGACGACAGTATTACGATATATTATTATTATTATTATTATTATTATTATTATTATCGAACACGTCGGACGGCGGCAGACACTCGCGCGCGACCAACGACCACGGCGACGGCGATAAACACGGCGCACTGCCGCCGGTAGACGTTTTACCGCCGACGCCGCGCCCGCCGCGCATGCCGCTATCGTAGCGAGTCGCTGTAGCGTCGCGGAAAAATGCCAGCGGACTCACGGGGAAATGCACACACGCGATTATGGCGAAGACGATGACCGTCGTCAGGTGGCGGAGGTGGTC
>NW_019102809.1:0-2063 GCF_001856785.1 Myzus persicae | reverse complement strand
TATCAATACCCATTCGGATAGAGTGTACATAATATTACAATTAAAAAAGTAAAAAAAAAAACAGTTATTATAAAATATTAAAATTTAATTATACATGGAAGTTCTTCATCCAAAATCTAGGCTCAAACTGCGAAGTTTAATCGTTATGAAAATTAAAGTTAAAAGTGATATTGTTGCATTCTTTTAACATTCAACTTAAAGGCTCATTAAAACTATGATATTATTGTAATTGGAAAGGTTAATAAAAAATATTTTCAGTAGAAAACGAAAACAAGTATAAATATTTAATCAAACCATTAATTATATTATGATTTACCACGATAATGTTAGATCCATTTTATTTTTATACAATAAGTTATGTTAGATTTTATAAACTTTGTTATAAATTTTTATTATTTTTAATATTTATGGTTAAAAAAAAACTAATTCATACGAATAATATAAAAAAAACTCACCAGGAAAGTGGCTCAGTACAATAAAGTCGATTTCTTGGGTGCCTTGTCTTTGAGTAGGCCACTAATCACTATAATTATTTTATTATACATGAGCTAAATGTAAATTCAATGATAATCATTCCATACGAAATACGATCCTGAACAGTTTCTACTAGATATTATCTCTATAATGAATAATGATATTATAATATTATTTAATCATATTATATTATTAACTTATGACTTATAAGCCAATACCGAAGTTATTATGTTAGGGTTAAAATATTTTAAAATTAGTCTAAATGTTATGAAATATCTTTTTTGTAAAGAATATTATAATGTTACTAAGTCATAATAAAATGTTTTTTGTTCATACAATTAATATATTTTTGTTGTAGTATTATGTACAATGAAACAACAAAAAAATTCTATGAAAAAACAACATACAATTTTTTCAAAATTTGAAAATTTTGTGGTATCACATTAACATTTTTTTTGAAATTATTGAGCTTACAAAGAACCTTGTATTTTCAGTACTTTTGAATTAGAATACATTTTTATCAACAACATAATATTTTTAAAAACTCTATCGTCTTTAAATAGTTCAAAATTAGAAGAAAAAGATATTATCTACCAAACAGTATTTAGTGAAAATTAGACTTATAGACGATGATTTATTTTTGAATAACTTAAAAAAACCAATTTGGTTGAAAACTGCAGAGTTGCATAAATATCCCAGTTTTTCAGTACTTTTTTTCAAGGTTTTTTAGATTCCTTCGAAAAGTACTGAGAATTCACTACTTTTGGTTTTGACTCCTTGAAGTAAAAACTTGATCTGATTTGATACTAGAATTCACCCTCATAGATGAAGGTTGAAGGTTTTTACCACTCCTAAACGCGATGACACACAAAAAAACATGTCGAACTTTTTTTTTTAAAACACACTTCATTATAAAATCAATGAAATAAAATATTCATAAAATATTGAATTATTTTATTTTATTCATACAAATTTAACTCTACATTCACTCAGGTAGGTAGGTATCTGTAACTAATAGTTATTAAATTAGTACAAATTAAAACGATTAAAATATCCAGAACAACATATTTCAATTAATTATTGTAATAATAACTACCTGTAAAAAATATTTTACATTTGAATTTTTTGCTAACGATTTTGTTACAATAATATATTACGTATTCTATTGTTGTAACTGATTGTATTCGAATACTTTAAAAATAAAACAATACTATACCAAGCACTCAATATATAATAAACAATATCGCTGACCTATTTTATGTAAGTAGGCACACACAATGGTTTTATTTTGTCTTTTAGAATGGCTAATTTGGAAGTCTACTCTTTCAAAACTTCAAGTACTTTGCAGTGTCCAAAGATCTAATCTAGGAAGAAGAAGGATTTAAGTAAATTATATGTTTGAAATAACACCCCAAACCGGTAAATTTGTTCTAACATGATCGTATCATTATAATAATATTATATTTATTATTCTCTTTTTAGTATACTAAGTACAAGTAGTAAAAAATAAAATGAAATGGCAAAATGTCATTAGTTCATTGCGTTAAATTTATGTGTAACGCGGTTTTTTCTATTTTCAGAGCCATCAA
>NW_019102808.1:0-2065 GCF_001856785.1 Myzus persicae | reverse complement strand
ATCAACATTTTTAGATTTTAATTCATAATGAGGCGAAACGCATTCAAGACTTGCTTAGTAATAAATTGTAACAGTAGAAGAATAGTTGCAATGCAACAACATCCGTACCATATTGATAAGATTTAAAAGGTATTAAATTAATACTATGAATACATATTTCCTTTTGAATTTTGTTTAAAATAGGTTTATAAGATTAGAAATTGGTCCTGCCAAATGTTATCAAACCGTGAAGTTTATTATGAAATATATCCGACTGTTTTGTATTATTATTTCATAACAACCGCGGTCGTGTAAAAAGTCGATCAGGTATTCGGGTAAGTATATTATTGATTCAATACTATTCATATATCGTTAACTTCCGGATTATAATCTACGGAAGATTATAATATATGATAAATACATGTACTACAGACGTCGGATAAATGAAAATAATATAATACGACTGTGTAACGCGATAGAACCTATAAAACTCGATACATCAGTTGCAGCAGTCGGATAACGAGTCGCATAAACACAATACCGACAATACGGAACAATAATATTATTATTATTATTTGTGTGTAACTCACACTCGGAATATTGCGAATTACACGCATTTTGCCGTCACACATTATATACAATAATAATATATTCGACGGCGAGAGGAGTGTGTGCGTGTGTGTGTGTGGGTGTGTGCACGCATTATACGCATATATGTGTGTGCCAAACGAAATATGTTCGGTACAAAATGTGTTTTGTTGGAAATATTTATCCAAAAAAATTCAGACCGAAAAATATATAACGTGTTTAAAAAGGTTCGAGAGGAATTACGAAATAAATTCCACCGGCTAAAAAGGGTCCGCTGCGGCAGAGGTGCAGGAGGGTACCCGTTTAAAATAACACCGACAGGCGAGAACAAAAGATTCGCCAAAGAAGTTCTATTATACGATATTATTATTATTATTATTATTATACCCTTTTAGGCGTGTACGGTGGCAGGTAGGTAGGTCGCTGTAAAAACGTATAAAATCGACTGTGAGCATACATGACGTATTATAGAGGTAGGTACCGAGATGTTTATTATTATTATTTTTCTCTGTACCCGCGGATAAAAGAATAATTTTTTCACATTATTTTTAATTAATTCTGTGTCCGTTGTGCCGTACGCGATGACGGCATGGCGCATTCGATACTATTATTATATATAGGTTCCTAACTCCGCAATATTAATAATAATAATAATAATAATAAATGTAATATTTTACATTTCAAAAATAATGTAATATATACATCTGCACGCGTGATAAAAACACACCGAAATAAGATAAATGCATTATAATATATACAGTGTGGTATAAATCACCAAACACGCCCACTCCCTTTTTCTTCTGTACCTATAAGTAATGCAGTTATTCAAAATATGATTTTTGGAATTTTTAAATACCTACGCTTAGGTAAAGACCATATTTTTAAATTCTTGAGATTGTTCGCACTACTTAAGACAAATTTCCTGAGGAGAATAAACTTATATTTTTCCAATGTGAAACCTTTTTTCTTCTGCAAATTGTTTTAAATTATTTGGTAAAAAATGTTTCTAAACATTTAGGCTTTTAAGAATCATAATTTCGACTAATTATTCAACAAATAATTTAGTTACAGTAAAAAATGGTGTTTCTCATTTGAAATATAGAAATTTTTATCGCTACAGCATCCTTTAAATAACGAAAATTTTTATGGAATTTCGATTTTGAATTTTGAAAATTGTTCTTGTACATTTAGAATATTGTATCAATATTTTGAATAAACTACACATTTACATTAAGTGAAATGATTCATTATTGTAGTATTTGTAGTCTATTTACTTTATCTTGAACATTCAATCGTTTTAATGTCAGCAACGAAGTTCATGATGCGAAAATACATAATATTAATTCTCCTCCACAATTAAATTAGATAATACATCGACACACGAAATTATTACTTAGCGCCAAGGCATCAAACAAGCAAAAGTAACCAATTATTAATTAATTAATTATTTAAAAATGTTTGTAATATTACTTATTATATTTAAAAGTTATTTGTATAT
>NW_019102807.1:0-2065 GCF_001856785.1 Myzus persicae | reverse complement strand
ATATCAATTATGGTATGTCACTAGGTACTAAAAAATACAATGGCTAGCTACACTGAACTATTCGCACAAAAGATAAGGCATAGGTTAAAGGACAATTCGTAAAAATAATAATAAGCTATGTGTTGTGATAGCTGAGTGTGTTTCAATGTATTAAATAAATCGAGTCTATAACCACTGTATGATATAGATGACATTATTATAATTTTTTTTTACTTAGCACTTTAGCAGTTGAGTTTCTATTTTTTGCTTTGAAAACAATAGACAGGGCACCCTTATTTATTTGGTTAAAATATATATAAGCCTTTAAACAAATTACCTATTTTTAAAATAACTCTAATAACTGTGAGTTTCTACTTTAATTTTCAAATTGGCCTTCTCCGTTCCCATTCACACTGGTTTAATTGTTTAATTGTCCTTATTATACAGCATACTTCATCAACAAGTTTCCGTTAGAAATTTGTATCGTTATGCTAGGTTAAGAAATAGTTTCAAATGTCCGATTTTGTGGTTAAAAGAAACTGCTCTTTCTCTACATTTTCCAGCTTAAGCATTTTTCATCCATTTGTTTCATTACGGGGTATAATATTCTTCTTTGTCTACTGTCGTTTCTTTTGTCTTTTTCTTTAAAAGGTCTTTTGGATTTTCAATATAATGACAAGAGTTTTATATAGGTATTAACTTGAGTTATTTTAATTCACGACTTTCAAGCTAAAATACTTAAAGATTATGGCTAATAATAACAAAATGAATTACATTCAAGCAAATTCATAACGTAGTTCATTAAGCCAAAAATATCACAACACAAATAATTACAGTTAAATTGTCAATTACATAAGTCGAAATAGCTACAAACAACAAAATTACAAAATATTAATACCTATTCGATTTTAAGATGGATACTTGGATAAGTTATATCAAATACAAAATAAGTATTATTAATGTTATTATTATTATTAATATATATGATAAGTATGTAAATATTAAATTAACTTAAAATGTGTTATGGTTTTATACTTTCACATGATTATAAAAAAAATGTTTAAAGTACGATATGTAGATATGTAATATTAAATCTGCAGTAGGTAGGTACACTTTTATATTAAACTTTTATTGAAGGTTAATTTAATAATCATTAAATTATGTGTAGGTTTCTAAATATTGCTAATTTATTGACTACTACTTTTACACCCTAATTTTCTCCTCTGCTATGGAATATAATCTGTGACGACATAACTTTTAAAAAAATCATTTAATATTCTAAATTATAATATAATTAAATGGTTGTTTTATTGCTAAAATGCATTATATTGTATTGGTCTTGATAAAAAATAAAAATGTCATTAATATTTTAATTTTAATTTATTTCAAATTTGTTGATAAATATTTAAACGGTTATCATGGATACGAAGTAAGAATTAAAAACATAAAATTGTATACAATTGTTATCCAATTATGAATTAATTATTTAAAAACAATTAACAGTTGTTCATAAAAAAATGTTTTTAATTATCAAAATGGTGTATATGTGGTGTATACACAATTTATGTATATAATATAGTATATACATTTACCTAACTATCAAGCTAAAAATTAAAAATAAACCGATGATGCATTCTGAAGGGGTTGGCTTGAAATAATGACAATTCACATAGGATGCACATAAATCCGACCGTAAGGTACCAGATGTGTACACTACCTAAAGATAATTATTATTGTTTTAACTAATGACATGTTGTAATATGATTATTATACCGTACACAAACACAAATATTGTTATAACTATCAAGGAAATAATATTATTTAATGTAAAGTTGTGTTCGAAGTATGTTTGATACGCGTTCCGTGTATACTATATATGCATAACACTTTCGACAAGCGTATACCTAATTAAAATAATTAACCACATAGAAGTTGTAGGTATGCAATATGATGTGTGTGAAATTGAAAAAAGCATGATAGCAATTTTGTGTATTTTAAAATAATTCTGAAATGTCCACCAGGAATATGTTAAACATCACCGGTAATAATAATATAGATTCCTAGCTAGTTCATATTTAATTAATAA
>NW_019102806.1:0-2048 GCF_001856785.1 Myzus persicae | reverse complement strand
ATAATAATAATAATAATAATAATATAATATAGGTTCTATTATTATTGCGGACGGAAAACTGCAGTTTGTTTACGAGTGCGTTTGTTATGATGGTTTCGGTGTGAGTATAGCATTATAATAAATAATATTATAATAACTTATAGCATAATTATTTTGTTCTACTGCAGCTGACCGTTGTTTGTTTTCGTTTCACACGGTACGAATTAATTTTTAATTCAATACAATGTACCTAATATTATATTTCGGTCAACTTTAAGTTTGGGGTTTTTATCTCAAAATAAAAGTGAAATTATTAATGTCGTCACGGTTATTGTTACACGCAGTCACACACTTACACGCATTATATTTACGTAGGAACGTGTATAGGTATAATTGGTTGGCTGAACAGAGAACGTATAGGTATCCCATAATAATCGTAATTTAATAAACCAAAGTGGAAACAAAATCGCCGTTATTTATAAGCCTGATACACACACACACACACACACACACACACACACACACACACACACACACATAATGCAACTCACATACCTAGTCACATGTGTGTATAGACGCGTATAATTAATTTAAAACAACTTTCCGGAGATTAAATCAACTAATTAACAACAGGATAAATATTAAATATTATGTAATAATAACATGATATTTAAACTAAAATACATTTTACGGTTTTATACTTTGGCCTGGTGGTGTTTAATACCACATAGTTCTGTAGTTTATAGACAAAAGCAGACTTATAAACTTTGAGTCCGACCAACTCAACTATACATTAGGTCGTAGAAGATAATGAGAAAACTTTTAAATTTTCACATTACTGGAATTCATCGTACTAATACTTACTATTATTATGCTCGGCACGCTAAAGTTTACGTGTGAATTTATAAAATATTATTTTGAAAACCTACTTGTTTAACGTCTCTATATACATTTTAATATTTCTCATTATTATCAATAAATAATTAAAATAGTGTTGTATATTTCTTACGGCTTATCTCGCCTGTCAGAATACATCATACCATCTTATAATAGTATAAATTCTTCTGCTTATACCTATGATAACGATATATTATTATTATCATATTATTACGCGTAAAAAAGCTAAAACTCGATTTTAAAATTTGACAACGCGTATAGTGTGTACGTATACATAAACATAATTAAGTGAGTACAGGTTTCAACTGCACACTAATGGCGTACAGTAGTCGGCAGCAATATACGTATTATATCAAATGGTATGTGGTATGCACCGAACATTTTTTTTAATCTAAAACACTCGAATAAAGTTTTAACAGATGACGTTATAGGTAACTACAGTACATTATGTATAGTAATAATAATAAAAACACGTGTGTTTAAGGTTGACTATATTATAACAGTGTTAATGTTGTGTTCGATACAGACACCGCTTATAATATGATGGTTCCCAGTATACTGTACACATCACTGGAGGGCCTAAGCATAATATATATTATATTGTGAACTCTCAGCTAATGATCACTAAAAGCTAATGTGCAACATAATTTAAAATGTACGAAATCAACGGTTGGAACCCTGTGACTCTCCGCAGTTCCTATAACGAACACTTCTGGTTTAGATGTCTCTGTCCGTATAGGTATGCATATTGTGTTACGACATAGTGCATACTAATATAGTCGTCAATTAGTCGCGTTCTTCTTTATTTGACGACTACATCCTCACGTAGTTATTCTTTTTGTATATTTTATTTTATGTGAGTTTGTTTTTTTACGCCGAAACGAAAACGGAATAGTGTATAATAATAAATATACGAATATTGTGTAGGCGGACGACAACAATTCTTATGAGTCGTGTTACGGCCGAGTGAAAAGCGCGCCATTGTCGATATAATATATATTTCCTATATTATTATCATGTGATCGTACACGAGAAGGCCGGAAACGCGACAATTATATTATAGCGGCGGACGTCCCGGTGTGTAATAAAAACATCAAGGTGTGCGTATGTCGTCCTCGCCTAAGCTATTTATTACTTTTTTTCAAACGATTTATATATATATATATGTCTAC
>NW_019102805.1:0-2068 GCF_001856785.1 Myzus persicae | reverse complement strand
TGTACTTACACATTTCAACTGCAAAAATCATTTACACAAAATATAATATGATAATCATTAATAATAATAATACAGTATACACAATTTGAAATTTTTAAAGATGTCTATTCTGATGGACCATTGGTTTTCTCTATTGAAAATTTATGAAATTTTAATTTTGAAGTAACAACATTGATAATAATATATTAGATAGATATCTGATATACTATAACCAAACCTAACGTAACCTTGAAAACTTTGAATTGAAAATAAATTTTAAATAATTATAAGAAAAAATGTATAGATAGGTATTTCAATTTGTCTACTATAAATTTAAAAAAAAAATTTCTCAGGATTTTAAATGTATGTTATTATTATAAAATATGTACAATAATTATAATAATTTCCATATATTTTACACGATATTTTATTTTATCTTCTACAGCTTAGTGGATCAAGAGATTCTAAGACCAAAAATTGAAAACTGAGTTTGCGTGCTTCAACTATTAACCACATTAATTGTATGACAAAGTGGTTAGAATATAAACGTTCTTTAGACCAAGGTAGTGTTATCTCCAAAATATCAACAGCTAAGAAGGAGCCCATTGAAAAAAAACCGGCAGTATATTAAATGTTTAATTGACATTGTTATATTTCTCGAACAGCAAGGACTTCTATTTAGGGGTCATCGAGAAAATGAAGATGCTTTAAATAAAGGTTAGGATAAATAAATGTTATTATAAATCAAGGTATTTCTTTTTGATTTTAATTATTTGGTTACTTTTAAAAATTATTTATAGTGTGATAATTTCTTGTTTAAGGTGCCAAAGAAAACTTACACTTTACCACACTATAATATTAATCTAGTCTGTTCAAATATCATAACTAATAGCTGGTTATTGATAAGTATGGTATATTAGTATGGTCAAATCATTCAGGTACCTGTTGACAATCAGTTATTAACCAATGCACTGTTATCACTAATGGAACGAAACAAAGTGTTATTATCGAAATTGGTAAATGATAATACACCGCCGCTTGTGTCATTGCAACCATCGTCAGGTGTACCCAATAGCCAATAATGGTTACTATGTTATGCCAGATTTTAATCTTTCACTTACTGACTTTTCTGGACACGTATCTCACACGGAGGCTCGAGCATGGTTGAATTCGATTAAGATTTAAGAGTATAGCAAAATTACACAATTGGCCTGATAATTTTTAGTTGGAAACAGTTCAGTCGAAGCTCGTAGGCCCATCCCATAATTGGTACGTCGTCGTACCTTTTCCAACTGGACTAGTTTTATTGATAAATATACTAATACTTTTGTGGGACATGAGATATGTACTGTTGATCAAGTAAAAAAATCTCTAGTCGTGTTCAGTTGAAAGGTGAATGTGTTATTGAGTACTTCCACCACAAGGCTCGGTTATGAAGCGAGATTGCACTACAATTCCAAGAAGTTAAAATGCAAATAATCGAGGGATTATAATATTATCACGATATGTCTTATGGCATACGAACTCACATGAGTGAAAATGATCTATTAACAGATATAAACTCGTACAATACTTTGCGGAATGCAAGGTTTCTGACTTCGGTCAACTGAAACTATGTAATTGTCCAATCAGAACAATGTCTTTCCATTCAGCCGTAGCACGGATACTAAATACCATGATAAAAGAACATGGTATGATGACATCTTTTCCAAATAATTGACGGACCGCGCACACAAATCACGGTTCTTTTGATTGGTCAATAGATTCCCGCCAAAATGTATTAATTTTAAATAGTTAATAATCATTCATCTAAAATAAATAGTAAATTGCTATCATAATATGCTATTAAATTATTATCTTAATCATGATAAAAGAACTTAGATCTTAATATTATCTTCTATATTTTTGATTTTTAACTTAATTACCACGGAATAAGTTATTGTGTAAGCTAATGCTACAAGTTTATTAGTTATTCCTTCGTCATGCTTGTTTGCGTGTATTATGACTGTTCAACCGTAAGCAAAAAAATGGATTATAAAGGATACCTCGGTGCATATCCATTATTTTCAAAAAGATGAACAGCTGAGAA